>NC_134038.1:69233736-69466018 GCF_965140245.1 Athene noctua
ACAAAGAAGGATCTTCCTGAAAAAAAAAAGAAGTTTTTTTAAACAGCAAGGCCACAAATTTAAAAAATGGGTGATGATGGAAGTCACATTGCCCACTCTCATAGGAGTAATAAAATGGTCTGAAAATAATCTGTTCTGTTGTTTGTTTGCTTTTAAAGCAAGAAGTGAGAGAGTTTTTAAATTGGCTTAAGCTGTTGGTTAAAGATTGCTTCTTGCATTTCAAAAGGAATCCCTGTCACTGACATTGTTATTTGTTTTGCAGCATTATTATAAGAAAAGGTACTGTATGGAAATGTAAGTCATATGCCTCAGCCAAAAGAAAGGGAGTGAAGCAATTGGCAGAGACACGGTGTTCAGCTGGGATGTTCTGTGTCTCTGCACACATGTGGTGTGCAGGGTTGCTTGGCTCGGCTCTGCTCTGCTAGGAGGACACAAGCAGATCCAGAAATAGCTGTATGACAGTTACTGGTCTGGCTCAGTAGCTGCTTCGGAGACTGTAAAAGAAGATTTCATTGCAGATGAACCTTCTGGCAGGACATGTCTAGTCACCACCGAACTCTGAGCAAGGAGGAAAGGTTTCAATTACAGCAGCAAAAGGCAGATCTGTAGAGTCCTCTGTAGATCCGTGCAGGACAGAAAGAAGTGCCTGTTATGAGCACTGGACCTCTATTATATACGGTATAATTCAAGTTACATTTGACTTTTGCCTGCAAGTGAAGGCCAGGAGGGCAAGCTTGAGAACTCTTATAGCAGTGGAGACTGATGGCCTGCTGCTTGGTGAGACATTTTTGAGTTTTTCGGAGGGGTTTTTGACTCAAGTTCTGAAGCAATAGTGATCTACCAGACACAGAGCCTGAGACTTCAGCTCCCAGACAAGATCAGAGATGAATGTGTTTGAGTGTAAAGTACTTAAAATATGGCAATGTAAATATTATGTTAATACATTATATTTGAATACATGTAATCACAACGAAGAGAGGAACTTTGAGGGACATATTATCATCAGTAATTCCTACCAACAGGTTTTGTTTAAAATTTAATCAAAGTATTCCAAATATGGTTTGCTATATTTGATGCTATTTATAATAGTTTCTGTGTGCATTAATTTTCTTTTTAATTGGAAGACTTATGTGGTACTATCTCTTTGAAAGTTGACTGGAAACTATTAATTCTGACTTATTGAAATTTTGCATACAGTTAATGTAAGGTTTAACCCAGCAGTGTTTTCTGGAGACAGCTAATGCTTTCTTTAAGCAAAATTTCCATGTATCCTTTCACAGAGTTTTTTTGTGAGAGGCAGACAGAACAAAGGTAATACAGAGGCATACATAGCATTGCCTAAGCACTCACTTACCCCTTGACAAACGCAGCTGGATTTCTTTGGCCTTTTTACAGAGAATATTGAAAAGATTAAATATTACCACAGAATAAAAATTCCCTGGTAAAGTAAGCTGTGAGACAGAAACTATGCAACATCTTCTAAAAAATAAATAAAAACTAACAGATGGCTTAAGACTGATGGCAAAATTCCCTATTAATTTATGATATTTTGTATTAGGAGATTCGGTATGCCTTGTGTGTAGAGATGACAAGATAAACAATGATAGTTTTTGCTAAGTAGGTATGCAATCATCCTTAGAAAAAGGAAAAAAAAAAAAAAAATCCACCCTCCAGCATGTTTCTCTTCTGCATTTTCAACTTGTGCATGGAAGCTGATTGCCTTGAGTATGCCTTAGACATTTTAATTTGATCAAAACCTTTTGACATTTCTTAAACATATTTTCCTGTATTACCCCTGCCATCTCAGATATTGCTGACATCCACAATCAAAGTAATCCAGCACAATGGATAAACACTCACTCAGTTAGCCTAGCCCATTAAGATGAATGATAACTGATATTTTCGTTTGTTTGCTTTTGATATTTTGCTTTCCTATAGTCAAGTGAAAATTTATTACAGAACAATATATTCAGAAAAGACTGTGATATGAAGAGGCCTTTTATGGCCTTGAGCTAATCAAATTGGGAACTCAGCCTGTCAAAGGTCAAGGTTGTAGACTACTTCCTGTTTCCTTTAAAACTAAAAGAAACATAAAAAAGATCCCAAACTTTTGAGCCATCACCATGGGGATTTCAGAAGATGATTGAGGCTGGAACAAAGCATACCCTTTTGCTTCTGGGTATCAGGAAGGACTTTAATGGTATCATGACATTGATCATTGAATTCAAGGTCACAGTCATGTCAGTGTTAATGAATTCCAAGGATGATTCCACAAAATATTAGTATACAGTAGATAGGAAGCAGTGCATATTATCAATGTTTTTAGACATTATTTTAAATAATCCATAATAAAGCTTTATGTTGTCCACCCATGGTAAATTTAGACAATTGTTTCTTTCATGTCGTGTGAATCAACATGAACAAACATCATACTTAAATTCTGCACAGATTTTTTGCATCCATCACTGTTTTAAGGAAATTGTATAAATTTCTTGAAACCAGAGTTATAAATTTCTGGAGAATCTTTCTAATCATAAGTAAAATATTGATAACACTGTGATCCGAAATGATTTTCTGTCTGTGCTGATTTTTTCAGTCTGTAGTCAGTTCGCATTTCCCTGTGATTTGCACATATTCAAAGTCAGATGAAATTAGGGCATCGCTGTCTCAGTAAAGCCCACAGTGACAGAGATGTCCCCAGCTGCAGGAATCTGCAGTTGTGACTGCCTCTTTTCTCTGTCCACTATAAATATTTCAGTAGGTCACAAAAGAAGCCAGATACACAAAGCACAATTATATTGGAGTTAGCTTGCTTTCCATTGGTTTAGAATAAGCCAATACTTTTTTAAAAACTCATTGTTATGAAGTATGCATTACATGTAATTTAGTTATTTAAAGAACATATTTTTCAAAAGGCTCTATCAAAGGGATTTTATTTTTTGTCTAAATGAACTAGAATTAGAAATTGGAAACACAGCAAACTTCAGTGAAAATCCTAATTTAGAACCACTTAGAACCAGTCCTTAAGTTATATCATCTGTCTCTATCAGTGTTAAGACCAAATATTTCTTACATACTGCAATATAAGTGAGCTGTACTCTTGAAGATCTAAGATTCAGGCTGTTAGCTTAATGTAATTTAAGCAATGTTCTGTTTCAAAAATGGAAGAACTATTGGCTCTGACAGAAGACTGAATTCTGGTTTTTTGGAACTGTGGCAAGCAGAGACCAAGCCAAAGTGATAACAGACATTTTCCTGTGCTTCTATAGATCACTGCAAAAGCCCAGATTTTCTGTCATGGACCATGAAGTACTAATAAAATATAACAATCTAGAAAGAACAGAGAGAAGCAGAAATGTTAGACGTCTCATCTAAAAATAAACTCTAGAGAAGTCTTCTCCACTGGGTTCTATCAGATACAGCCTGAATGATGAAACTTTCCCAGAAACAGCAGTCAGATCAATGCTAACAGAAACCAAGTAGTGACACTGCAGTTGCTATCTAATTTATGTTTCAGCATACCAAAAAGTACACATAACATGGTGGTTAAAATGCTTCAACTGAAAAGTAGCAATAAGCTTTAATTATTTCATCTAACTCTTAGACCCTTTCAGCAATTTCCTGTTTTCCATCAAATTCTAGCAAGCACTTATCAGAAGGTTTCTCTCTCCAACAAATCTAACACAGTCAGGCTGACATTTTACTAGAGTGTCCCTTCTGGGCTCTGGAGCCTCCTAAATCTGTGAAGACTCTATGGAATAAGAGAGAGAAACTGAAAACTACACTATGTGTGAATTTGTGAATGGAACACCTGGTCTTCCCATGCAATCTTTGAAGTTTTAACATCATACAAAAATTTCATAGGATCGTATAATCATTTGGGTTGGAAAGGACTTTTAAATATCATCTAGTCCAACCTCCCTGCCATGGGCAGATACTTCTTTCACTACATCAGGTTGCTCAGAGCCTCATCCAACCTGGCCTTGAACACTTCCAGTGATTGGGCATACACAACTTCTGCAGGCAACCTGTTCCTGTGTCTCACCACCCTCATCATAAAAAATTTCTTCCTTACATCTAATCTAAATCTACCCTCATTCAGTTTAAAACTGTTGCCTCTTTTCCTGTCATTGGTAAAAAGAAGGCTTTGGTAGAAAGTCTCTCCGTGTCTTAGAAGTCCACTTAATATATTGAAAGAGAGCAATAAGGTCTTCCAGGAGTTTCTTCTCAAAAAAAAAAAAAAAAAAAAGAGGAAAAGAAAAGGAAAAATGTGTTCTCATAAAATGCCCAGATAGGAACTTATATGACTTGGAGGCCAAGAAAATAATACAGTAACATACCTTAACAACTATCTGAAAATTTACTGTAAAGGTGCTCAGTTGAGCTAGCAGTGCTGTGAAATCAAGATAGGAGACTGGATGTATTCTGCAATTTTTAGAGCAGGTCTAAGACATGAACAAAATGCAGCCACTCATCACTACCTTCCTAAACATGACATCTTGGAGTATCCTCCTGCATGTATTTTCCTCTTCTTCAGAATGATCAATGTGGGCAAATGCATATTTTGAGCAAACCTTAATAAATTTGACACCTGGCTTGTTAATAAAGTATATGTTTGTATATTAGGCATTTTCACAGCCATAAAATTATAACACAAGCTTTCCCTTTAGTAAATCACTTCTTGTAAAATAATTTCAGAACACACTTGTAGAAATAGTTTAATGGTAGGAAATAATTCAGGTTATCACTAGATGGAATAAGTGTGACCAGTAACGAGGCAAACTTGGGTATGTTCATATATGGAGGAATCTTATCCTAAACCAGAAAAAGGCCTTGAATTGCTGCTGTGTACTAAGGAAATATTGCAACAGTCTTCTTGTGTTAAAGTTACATTAGTTAAGAAATCTGTGTGCACCAATACTGTATTATTCTTAAAAAATAATAGTATACTTTCTTTCTTAACATGTGTTCCTGGATAATAGATGTCAGGTAGCAGATAATATCACTTGATATAGGGCAATGTTGTTCCATGGTAAAATGAGTCTCTTGCAAGGGTTCTTGCAGCAGCATCTTTAGCTGGATTTGGAGAGTTCCTCAAACTATTATTTTTGCTCAACTGTGCTACTTGACTCCCCCTGTCTTAACTACATACAAACCATCTGTTAAATATCTTAACTAGATTGAAAGGACTGTTCTAGATGCTGTCATGAAGCAACAGCTTCCATTGAATATTATATCTTATCTATGCACAATTTGTTAACTTCTGCAGCAGAAATCACAGAGGGCAGCCTTTGGGACACTCCACCCACGTTGATAATCAACACATTTAAATATACTAATCACACATGACACAGCAGGAGCTGCCTTAAGAAATTTCTCAAATTGACCAAAAATTACTACCTGTATTTCTTTAAGTCAAACACTTAATTTCAAATGTTCCACCTGCCACCTAGTTTTGAACTGATCCTCAGTCCAAACCTTATCTATTATCTCATCTATACAGGTGACTGATATCTCACATATACAGGTGACAGAATTAATGATTCGAGTGAATTGAGTGGGCATACAGGCATAGCCCTTATACCCAGCTACACCCAAATTATAACTAAAGAATGACTTGATTATTGTACTTTCATTTCACTTATAATTTAAGGCCTGTAGCTGTTGATGCACTAAGATTGGTTTTGTTCAGGCTAGAGCTGTTTAAGAATATATTTCTCTGTTGAGTCCTTACCTACGTTTTATGTAATCTGTCTCCTTAAAGAAAAAATATACCTGAGAAGTGGCCAAGCTCAGCGAAAGGAGAAAGTTGCTTTGGCCAAAACAATACAGCAATAGTTTGACATAGGCAGCACTGCAAAAAGTAACAGCATATTCCCAGCAAGGAGCATGGCTGTGCAGCAGAGCTGTGGCATGCTTCAGAAAGCACACAAGAATGACTTATGAAGCTGAAAACAGACCGATTTAAGCACCCTGAAAAATTGTTAGGAAGATACATAAACAAAAGGGAAAAAGACTTTCACAAGCTTTTTCTTGTACAGAGATCGAAACAGAAGTTGTGGAAAGCAAAGTCTTTGAGCTAACGATCCTTGCCTTTGTGTAGAAGAGATGTTTGGGATTTATTTGTAAAAACAAATTATGGTGGAGGTGTTTCTGCTGTTTCTACAGCAATGGGACAATTTTACTATATTGTATTTCTAGAAATACTTTTGACCTGTGAGAGAAAAGTGTTTAGCACGCTGATTGGCCCAGCTACATATTCTTCTAATGTCTAGATTAAGCAGGATTGGATCTGGGTTTTCAATCTATGGAATTTATCATTTTTAGTGTGAAGAATCACACCTCTAGGACTGAATTGCATGCATTGGATTTGGGAAACTAAATTATTTTCTTAATTGAGCAACTGATCAAACCCTCTGATTTTTAGAAAAATTAGGAAACTCCTAAGCATGATTTTCTTAATTATCATAAGAATTTTCCATCATAAATACTTCCACTGAGGGTATTTTATAAGCTATTTACTGCTTTGTAAAACATTTGCATCGAAAGATGACAAGTACTATAGAATTTCAAGTTAGTATCTTTGTATGCCCTGAGCAATACTGCATCATTTCTAAAGTACATATGTATGGCTCAAAAATATGTTTGAATAGATGAAGTGGAAACAAACTTCAGTGGTTTAGACTGTCTGTAAAATCAATATATGATAGAGAGGTATTTTTTTATTATGAAATTGAAGGAGATTTGTGTTTACTGTAAATTTAATTAGCTTTCCTATAACTTTGTATGGTATAACCATCCAGTGTCAAGAAAATCTGATGCCAGAAAGCAACTGAGAAACACTGTCTCTGTTCTTTATTTTCACTGATCAGAGTGGAACTGAAGAAAAAATATCAAAAAACCTTCATAAGGAGAGTTGAAACTATCACCTGCCTTTTGGTGCAATTGCATTTTCAAAATTATTCTTCAGCCACCGCTGTTTAAAGATCGTGATTCTAAACTTAGAATTTATAATGATTTGACATATATTGCAGGAAAGTATGACTTCCCTATACCAGTTGCACAAATTTTACTGTATGTTTTTTGCTATTAGTACAGGTAACTAGAATCCACCTTTTATATAAGTATCCATATATTACCATAATAGCAGCTTTATGCCTCATAGTTACTTGCTTTGTTTTTCATTCCCGTTTTATAACAGCATGCCTAAAGCCCATCAATATTCAAGTTAGCACTTTAAAATGAAACTATAAATTTCAATTTGGAGAAAATAAGCCCTTATTCAAGCTCATAAGTTTTAAATAACACATTACCATTGGCTACATTAAGTTTGCATTTCTAATGTTATTTTATGCATTTGACAATAGATGTTCAAGTCTGCTCAGTAGTGGAGAGCAAATGCATGTGAAATGTAAGTCTGCTTAAAATGTAGGAATTTATTAGAGCTGTCAGTCAGCAGTGACATGAGAGTTAAATTATTTCTGAAGATATTTGAGTTGATTTTTGCACTTTCCATTGTCTTTATCCTCTGCACTTTAAGTATAAATAACTCCTTTAAAAGGTTTTCTTCCTAGATTGGTTAGTGCTTTTTAAAGTCAAAGAAAATGAAACTGAATATAGAATACTAGATGCACAAAGTTAAGGAAATATCTAGGTAACATTTGGAAAAAAAAAAAAAAATAGAAGCAAAAGTTTAATTATTTATTTCTATCAATCCCAGAGGAACCAGACTGGTTTACTTCTATATTTGTTGTTGTTTAATTTAGTTCCATTAGGAAAAATGGTAATGAATTCAGTTTCCTTTTGAATGCTTTCATTTTAAGTGGAAGGTATGTACTGGTGGTCAAGTGGCATCTTTTACAACTGTCTGAATATTAACTGTGATACAAATTAATATGAAATTTCCTCTGCTGAAGGACTAAAACCAAGGAAATTCTGTGAAAGCACTCCTTTTTCTAGCAGGAGTGATGCCTATTCTTTTTTACATCTTTTCTTGTTTATCATGTGGATGGGCTATTAGAACTGATCTAAAGGAAAACCATTAAGTTTCACTTGTATCTCTTTTTATGATTGTCTGATGCTACTGCCTACTTCTCTTAAGCCTGTTTTCTTCTACAGAAATTAGAATGGAAAACAATTAGCTTCCTTATGAAATATTACATCTGTGGGCCAGTGCAATCATCCTACCTTGATTCATTTTGGTTGTTAACTTAAGAGCTTTTGCATGTCTAGAGTAACAAATGTCAAGAATGAAATCACTTTGCATAGTCTCCTAGAACTGAGAAACTATCTGTAGCATAGCTCCCATGTACTATGTGTCAAAAAAAAAAAAAAAAAAAAAAAGTAATATTTTGCTAATTGATTAGTTAAAACACTTTATTCTTGGTTATTCTTGGTTCAGGTGTCAAGATATAACTAAAAATTTAGTAAGGAGGTGTAGTGACAGATTTTGGACTCTTGCATTTGTGTAAATATGATCATGCTAAGGAAGAAGAAATTTTCACAGCACTGGCACTATTTGTACTTTATTGCTATGTGATGACAGGAAATTCCTATGGTTACTCGGACTGCTGAGATGCGTTCACATGCAAAGGTCAAAATTCAGTCATGGCATAAACAGATGAAACTTCACAATGTAAATTTAGTCTGCATATAACCGAATAAAGAAAATTAGTGTCTTTTCTTCATTCAAGTGAATAATTCTCACACAGTGATTTACTCTGAATACATAAATTTGTCATGCATTTCTCCATTATAGGCATAACTCTGTTACCAAAAATGGTATTATGACCAGAAAGCAAATGGTAGTAGCTCTAAAGTAGCTGGAAATGCCTTGCTTACAATTCTAATAGAGAAATTCATCAACAAATCTGTAACAGGTTAGAAAATCGTGACTGCCATCTTTGCTGAACAAGTAGATATCCTCAAAACTCACATTTGATTGTCCAGATACCTTTCTGAAATACAGAAATCTGGGTAGGGATTGTCTATAAGTAGATAAGTAGATGCAGAAGGGAAAAAAGGGCAAGCTTTTGGACTCAGAGAGGCAATGAATGGATCAATATGAAACTGGATTCATGTTCATGCTAGAGCTGAGGCTTTCTACTGAATTAACATGCACTTATACTGCATTAATATAAAAATTGCCATAGGATGCTTTAAACACCTATATGTGTTTTCACAGATGTCATCCCCACAGTTCTGAGCCTTTTATGGACTCTAAGATATCAAAAAATACATTAATTTGTGACAAATGAGCCAACGGGAGTCCAACATACAGATTTGAATACTAGTTACATTTAATATCTGTTGGGGAAGAAGATGGCTTCAAAGATTTTAACGAATTAATCTATAAAAGTATAGAAATATGAGTCACTCAGAAGTGAAGCTATTACTTTATTCTCTTCTGGAATTATTCCAAAAGAATGGGTAAGAATATTACAAGTCTTTCTGTGTTAGGAAACACAGCTGGGACATTAAATAAATGAGTTCTCAGACTGGACTTAGATGGGTAGGTGTCCACATTATGCCAAGGAAATTCAGGCTCTGTGTTTACATGGTTACAGTAATCCAGAGTTCCCAGGTAAGACATATAGTTGACACAGTGGATTTTGCTGTGGCAGCAGGAGGTTTGTGTTGCAGCCTCTGGCCTGGTGCAGAAGAAAGTAGAATTTTATTTCCCAGTCAGACCTTGTATTCCCTGCACAACCTCTTCTGAAGCCCTGTTTCCTTGATATTCTGCTATTCCATGTCTCCATTTGGGTCTCTGAGCAAGGGCCCTGGCAGAAAATGGGACGGTGTCTTCAACAGTGTGGACAAAACTGACTCTGGACTCCATGAAATTGATCTTGAACTTCAACATGACTCAAGACAGTACAGAGTGTCTACAGACTCAGGCTGAATCAAGGTCTTCAAAGGAGCTATCCCCTTCATACTGTGGATATTGTTACATATCAAGGGACTGATTTATCCATTCATGAAAAAAGAAGGAAGTTTGCAAGGATTAAGGTGCCTAAAAGAGAGAGTCTAACAGTAGGTACCATTCAGATGCAGGAGTGATCATATCAGCTGTGCAGCCTGAACAATATCCATGGCCAGTGCCTCGAGAGTTTGAGTTTCATGGTTACAATATCACTCTCTCCCCAAGCCAAAATACAGAAGTTAAACTGGAGAGTGCAGGTGAAATCTGGAATGAACAACAACAGTTTTAAATTAACAGCCACAAAGCAATGTACCGTATGACCCAAATATCTACATATGGCAGATCTAGATGTTCTGACAGACTCTGATGAAACTAAGGAAAAGCTGACAAGTTTTTCATCTTTTCATCTTCATCTTCAGCTTTTCATCTTCAGCCTGCCCTATTTGAATCATTCCACCATCTCAGCCAAGCCATTTAATAGAAAATTACATTATCCAGATATTGTTGCAAAGCCATCATGTGTGCACAAACCCACCTGGTTGTAAATCAAAACCTTTTTCAAACAGTGGAAACAAGGATAACTTGCTTCAAGTGATGGAAAAACAGTGTACACAGGAATCTGATAATGCCAGTAGTAGAGGTCACAGTCATTAGGATAATTTCAACCCATTTGATTAAACACAGCCACTTCTCCAAGTTAAATCCAATAACAGATGTCGCAAAGAAAGCCATCTTACACAAATACTTGAGTCTTTGATATTTACTGGAAATAAATCAGGACAGAAAAACAAACTAGAAACAATTCTGTGAGATGACTACTTGAGAAAGTATATGCCAGAGTGCATACAGGTATCTTCTTTTTCTCTAAGTCTTGTAGTGTTCAGTAATATTGTCTGTTGTAATACTGACAGTACTATCAATTGGTAGCCCCACAGTAGCCATGTTTGCTCCAGAATTTTCTGCTGTCATGATTTTCCAGGGCTATCTGTAGTTATAAAAGATACATAGCATTTGGAGAACAGGGGTGTGATGCTGTAGTAATGGTTCAGATTCTGAAAGCGTTCCTGAAGAAAGAGGAGCTCCTCTTCACCTGAGGATATTTTTGTACATAAGTGTTTCAGTACTGCGTTTCGTAACAAGAGAGTTTCCACCATAAGATATGACCAATTTTAGACACATTTGACTGCCACTAGGTTAGTTGCTCCACAGACTAAAATAAGCTCAAAGAAAATTATTAAGCTGGACTGGTCAGGGAGGAGAAAAATCTTACCGTGAAGCTAATCAGGAACAGACATGACAGCCATGTCTTACTCTCAAATCCTGTTTTGTTTTATTTTGTTTAAAGAATTGCAGAAAAGTTGTGGAAGAGGCACCAACAGGTGATGAAAATTGTTACTTGAGTTCCTAAAAATGAAATGACATATGTCAAGAGCTAGGGGAAGTTAAACAAAATCTGCAAAGCTGTAAATGCTATATCACTTTTTCCTTCTTGTTTCACCTATTTTTGATGTATTCATCTCAAAATGTGAAATACTATAACATTTTCTTTTATAATGTCAATATGAAGACAATAGTTGGAAATCTGATGAGTCTGCTGCATGTTTGAGAGCTGATGTGATATGGAACAGATATGTCTGGTGAGCCTATGTATCTTGTCTGGAAATCCTATGCCACAGTGCAACACCACTAGTTTTAAAATGGCCTCATGTGCTAAGTTTCAAAGCACAGTTCTCTGCAATCAGCATAACAGTACTAGCATGTCTACTAGATGTTTCCAAACACCCTTTCCTGTGATCAGTTTGTCACTGAACTAACACAGATGTGTAGATACAACTATAGTCTCCTCCAACCCATTATTAAATACTGTAGCAATGACATTAAATTAAATTATATTAAGGACATTAAATGACATTAAATAATGTCAGTATTTATATATATATATATACATATATATATATATATATTTAAAAGGCTATGGGGAAGGAGGCATTAACACTTTATTGGTATCTCTTCCTCACAAGCTTTCCTTACCAACCTACTTCCCCAAATTATGAAGCCTGAGCAACCTTTGCATTTAGATAGTCATGCAAGTGTGACATTCATTTTTGCCTTTCTCTCCCTGTGCTATATTCACTTGTCCATGTCCTCAAGGAACATTTGCTATATAAGTTGCTGTTCAGTTTGTCAAACTCTGAAACTGATAAAGTGGAGCATGACCAAAAAAAAAAAAAAAGCCTGTGGCCTGAGCTATTTTCTGATGAGATGGTTCTATATCATGTAAAAATTTCTAATAATCAAAAAAGTATTGTTGAAACAAAAATGAAAAAGAATAGATTTCTACCTTCCTTGCAACAGCATGTTACTAACCTCTAATAAAAATATGTCTGGGGAAAAATAAGGAGAAAATGTCAGACACTTGAAAAAATGTTGACAAGTATATCCTGCCATATACTGGAGTAACTGGACTTTCTATTTTCTGAATTTTATATAAACTTTTAAAAGTGATTTGGTTGAGTATTTTTCATTTTTAGCTACTGCAGATGAAAATGCTGATACACTTAGAAGTCAAACTGAAATATATGTTAGGTACACTGAAAAGTGATGTACTATAGACAGTTCTTGATTTTTCCATTCTAGCACCAAGATGAAGTACAACTAACTCAGTTGAAACTACAGAATGGTTTCTGAGAGATCAGAACAACTAGATTGATAGGACAGAGGTTAATGAAAAGAATATCATCCATGACTGTAGATAAGGCAAGACTTTTAAAGATATTTGGACACCTTAGCTACTTTCAAGTCACACCTGAATATCTTTTTGAAAGCACAGTGGTGGAATACTATTCTACTGGATGCATATACTTTATCTAATATTTCTGATTTTTAGTCGGCATCACAAAACCATAGACTTTTCAATCAGAATTCAAACTTTATTTCAAACTTTCTCTCTGGGTGTTTTCAAGTTAAGCTGAAAGAGGTTCCCCTGAACTGAAGGAACAAAGTTGTGAACTCTTCATCAAATGGGCATGTTCCAACACTGTTGGAGATCAGAAAGCAAGTCTATCTCGTAGGACAACTTCCAGAATTAAAGATTTAATCCATGAATCCATTCAAAGACTAATAAAGTTCTAGACAAGCATATGAGTGAGGGAGGGTTACAGCTCAATGAATAATTATATATCTAGTAGTGAAATTATGTACCTTAAGTTAAAACCGTAAAGGGTATGGATGTTACACTGCTGAATATTGCAGCATCTGATTTTTTAGAGGCTGACCACTGATAAAGTAGCATGTTGATTATAGTACTCACCAGAACGTGAAAAAGAACTTGGATCAGCTTTCTCTGCGTCCTGCGGACAACAAAGTTCTTCCATATGAACATACAAGAACCACCACACTGCAAGGGAGAATTCTCATGGCCTCATTTTGGAGCTGTTGCAGTGATGAAGCTATTATACTGTGGAGTAAATTAGTATTTGTTGGATGGAGAATGTGCTCTTCAGGATTCATAACACAGATTGCCAAACCAGTTCTTTGTGTTTATTCATGATGTTTTTGATATTTTTATATCAAAATTTGATATTTTGAAGAAAACAACTGGGGATTTCAGATCTGATTCTAACTAATAGTAGGAGGTGACTGAGAATAGGCAGATGGAAGTCAACCTGAGCTAGAGTGCCCATAAAATGAATATAGTCATGATCCTGAGGAAAAGGAGGAAGAGTAGCAAGGAGGTAACAAGGAAGAAGAGAAACACAGCATAATGTAAAACAGCATAATAAGAAAAAATGATCTTTAAGAAGACAGGTTTCTCTAAATTCAGCAAGTGTTTTCAGGGAATTTCTTATGGGAAACAAGTATAAGGAAAAAAAGCATTTAAGAAGGCTTCATTTTTTTTTAATTGATACTAATGGCACAAGTACAAACTATCCCAGTGTGGAGAAAAAATAGAAATATGATAGAGATTAAGCTAACTAAATAATGAAAACTTTATTGGCCTTAAAGATAGTAAGGCAGTATGCAGAAAACAGAAATGTCAGTTTAATAAGGATGAGTAAAAAAGATAAGTATATCAAATTCAAAACATAAAGAATGAGAAAAAATAGTGTTACATTTAAGACTTTGATGGTTGTATATGTGTACCAATGATAACAAGATGATCACCTAAAATGTCAGTTGACCAAGAAGGAGGCTATTACTGTATGATGTATAAACCTTTGTTGTTTCAGTCTCCCTTAAAAAAATAATCTGAAATGAGAGAGTAGCGATTAATGAAGCACAGTTAATAAAAAAACAAACAAAGAGTACAATAACAACCGAGGACAGAAATAGAGAATACTTGAGGAAATCAGATATTTTAGGCCATGTGGACCATGTACCTCATCTTAAATTACTGAAAGGTTCAACTACAACAGTATAAGAGCTGTTAGCAGTGATCTCTAAGAACATAAAGGATGGGAGCGGTACTGAAGACTTGAAGAATACAGATGGACTGCCCATCTCTAAAATGAGACATGAACTCTAAAAGGAGGAACAAGAGAATTATAGATCAACAGGTTTAATTTCAGTGCTCAGAAAACTACTGAACCAAATGATCCAACATACTATTTGTAAGCTGGAAGGTAACAGAAGACTGAGTAGCAGCCAGCATGGATTTTTCAAGAGCAAATAATTTCATTCTGTTACAGAGTAGTAGGCCCTGTGGACAAAACAGAAGCAACAGATCTATTTTTGACAATAGAAACCTTTTAACAATGCACACATGGCATTTTCCTAAGTCAGTTAAAAAGACACATTTTAGAAAAATTTGCTACAATGTCAGTAAAAAACAGGTATCAAAGATTATGGTTCAGTGATAAAATCAAACAGATCATCTCTGTCCTCTTCAAGATTTCCTTTTGTGACATAGATGATGGAATGTTTATTAAGTGAGTGGGAAGTAACACAACCACAAAAGCTTCAGAGAACAGGAAGACAATGTAAAATTGTCTTGAAACACTAGAAAAACTGTCTGCAAAAAAAGAACAGATTCATAGAAAAAAGAATAAATTCATAACTACAGGGAGGTAGTTATCCATTGTAAAACCAATATGAGGAGAAAAGTGGTCATATAAAAATTTTGCAGAATGAAATTTGGTGTCACAGCAGATAGCAAGACAAATATTAGTCTACGTTCAGAATTGCGATGTTATATCACTGCTGAACAAAAACGGGAACAAGAGGATAACCCATAAGACACATGAAGTTATCCTTCTGCTCTACTACTTCTAAGCCCTCAAAGGACCAGTTAGAGATCATAGCAGGAGAGAAACATGGAATTTAGAGTTCTAAAAAGCATTATCCGTGACGGAAGTCTGAAGCTACCAGTTTTCATCAGGCTGCAGAAGAAAGTGAAGACAAATCATTAAACTTTTAATAAATACAAGTTTAATGCAGTGAGAAACAGAGTAGTCTCTTCCTTATCCAAGATGAGGAGCATAAGAAGTAATAAGCACAAAGGAAAGCATACTTACAATTAAATTGGAATAATGGAAATTTAGGTGTTTTTTTTTTTTTTTTTTAAATATCTTCTGTGGCTATAGTTTCCTGCTGCAAACACTTTGAAGAACAACTAGACATGTGACATATTTGCAATGACATATTTGATCTCAACTAGAGTAGGGAAATGATCCCATGAGGTCACTTCCTGTTATACTCTCCTACAAAGGAAGAATGTTGCCAGGGAAAGTGAAGGTGTAATATGCACCACTGCTAATCTGTGCTTTGCCTGTTCTTTCAACAAATGGAAGCCGTGGTCCATCAGGACTTTGCTTATACTGCAGCAAAAGATTTATTTTCAAATAGATACCTATGGAGTAATATTTCATTTATAATATAAAGGAAAACATCAATCAGCAGTATTAATTTGGCTTTATTATGTTTCCTATTTGCACTTTGCCATGCTTCACTACCTTATTAGCAATGTAAAGATATGAATACAGAAGTGCTCGTTTTATCATGACAACATTCAGTTGTGAAACTAATCTAAAATAAAACCTAGGGTATGCACAGAAAACTCAATTATGAAACAAAAGGCATCTAGTATGAAATTAAGGTAGTACATTCCATGTTTTATGTTCTGGCGTTGTAGGTTGTTAAAGGGGTTTTTTGCTGATAAACCTCGAAAAGCTCACATAGCCAAGAGCATCTCTAATGGATTGAATCTAAAATTACTCACTTTCATCTGCTGAAACAAATTGGTTTAATATACAGTTGTTTGTTGTCAAATACATTAAAAACACTTATGCCCAACAAAATTATAGACTGTGTTTGTTGTTTGCCTGGTATGTTTTTGGAAGGTGGGGGAATGGGAGAAGGAGGAAAGACAGTGGGTGGAGTTTTCCCTACACATGCCATCAGACTAGATAGCATTAAGAAGGTGTAACACACACAATATGCATGCAATGTGTCTGAGTTACACAGGCATAAAGCTTTTTCCTTCCATTTTTTAATGTTTGACCATGTGTAACTAAAAAGTTCTAACCTGTTGGGTATTGCAAGATAGTATGCAAATAGGCCAGCTATTGACAAAGGACTACAGTAATTCACTTTTTTGTTAATCAGGGTGTGATTATCATTCAATTCTTTTGAACTCCATCCAGCTTGCTATTCTGTCTCAACTTCAAGCAGGTGTTTTGTTGTTGCCAGGCCATGAACACAGCCCTGTGCCTGAGTCTTTCAAGTGTGCTAGCTGTGCAGATGAATTTTGCCTGCAAACTTTCCTCAGGCAATGAACTGACTAGTGCAACATGCTCACAGCAATGTTAATCTAGCTCAGGGACATGCACTGCACATGAAAGACTATTTTTACCCTAATTTTTAATTGATATATTTTGCCCACTGCAACTTTCCTCTCTTTCTCCCCCCCACCCCCCACCCCCAACTCTCTTTCTCTCTCTCTATCCGTCTGTCTTTATATCTACTTTTTCTTCTTCTTTTTTTTTTTTTTTTTGAGGCATCAAATGGATTGGAGTGAAATGAAACTACAGTAGCTGGCGGACACAAAGAAGAAACAAGGGTGAAGTTAAATAAAATATGAGAGGGTGGATGCTCAGCAAAGAATTCACCTTTGATTTTAAAGATTAGATAAATTGGAAAAGTAATAATCAGTAAATTGAAAAGTGGGGACCATTATGCATTAGCATTGTGACTAGCATAACAAATCTCTTTTATTTATTTATACTTCAGGATGGTACAATATTTTATATTATACAATAGCTTAGAATGTCTTCTGGAAAGGGGTCACAATGATACATTTTAGCTCTGCAATCCTAGTAAGAAATATTTGTAAAATAATATGATTCAATGATATTCACCACAAACTGTTTTGAATATCAGAATCTTTCAGACTTATTCAGAACATGCCTCTTAAATGTAACTTGCTGTAATTGATGAATGTTTAATTCATCTATTTCTATACCATGTATTGGCCTTAGCTTTTGTATATTAAGTCTGGTTGTTAATCTTTAATTGAAAATGTTTATGTGTGTATATTATTATTTTACCATTGTGGATCTAAAACATGGTCTAGAATAAAAATACAACCAGCTGTATGCTGACTACATAATGCCATCCTCCTGTTTTTTAATATACTGTATTCCAAGCTCTTATAAAACAAAAATCCAAAGGGATAGTTTGACAAAACGTTTAGGAAAACTCAGGAACAGTTTCAGAGATGTTTATTGTACTGTTCATGAATTGGGGATTTTCCATCTCTCCTCAATATCTATAATATCTAATATTGGAAATATTTAATGAGGAAAATATACCTTAGATTGTCTGCTCTTTATCATTCACTCAGCTATTCAGAATTTGGTTCTTTGTCTTTCCTTTTCACAGGACAGTGCTTCATCTCCTCTTCTGCTTCCTTGAAAAGGAAATTTGCCCCTGAGGTTCTTGTTCATTCCATTTTGTGGTTGTCTTTCCTCTCCTGGTTCCAGGCAGGAACATCAGTGACCTTCCTTGGCCTTGCTGTGTGAAGAACATCATCTCCATGTTGAGCAGATGCACATGCAAAAGGATGTCCAGCTCTGTCTGTAGGGTGCAAGGTGGGAAGCGGAAAATCTAAAGCAGAGGGATGACAACTCTTGATGTGTGCTATTTGTAAAGAGGGAAAAAATCAAACTACTTTATGGGAAGAATGAAAAAGGGAAAAGGAAGTTGTCACATAATAGATTTGTGATACAGGAGAGAAAAGTGTTAACACTGCTAGGAAGACAGGCAGGTTGGTCTTCTAATCAGGAATGATTAGACACGAACAGAGGAAAAAATACCCACATATTTTGTAAGCTCAAGAAATACCAGCTTCAGAACTTCTAGACACTGTTCCAAGCACATGTGAAATGTTTGGGGAGGGGCGATTTGCTTGTGGGGTTTTTTTGTGTCTTAAAAGCCATATCACTGGAGCAAAGGGGTCATTAAATTCTTTGCTATTCCACATGTACATCAGCATCTCAAACATATTCCAACCTATTCTCTGCTTATTGCTTATCTATTTTAAGATATAATTCTTTCATTTTTGAGGCAAATCCAATGTTTATGACCTTCTCATGTACTTGGGAAATGGTTAATTGCAGATTAATTTTGACCTTATTCATTAAAATAAGAGTGAGAATGAGAAAGGAAAAAAAAATATGCAGACTGTTACAAAGGTATTATTTTGGATAATATTTTTAAGTATGTTGCACAATTAGTTAACATAATATTTATTTTCACATCATATACATTAACATACATTATAGAATGGTGTCTGTGTAACTGAGTTACAGTATATCCATGTAGGTGACTATCATTTAGTCAGTGAATTAAGAAAATTCATTTAGTGGCCATCAGTGTTTATAAAAATAATTTGCTCTTAACTGAATTAATTTTAAAAATTATTTTCATTTTAAGAATTCAGCCCATTTTAGGAATTGTTTTTCAAGTATAGTATAATTTTAGATAAAATGAACTATTCCTAGATGCAATAATCACTACAGAAATATACTCACAGTTGCATGACAGACATTCCAAATCTGTGAACCAAACTGTCATTTGCTTATAAGGGCAGATGGACTTGGACTTTCATTTTTATGGTAATGGAGTTTGGGTGGCAGCAGTGGTTGAAGGCATCCTTGTGCCCGTCTTCCCTTGCGTCATGCTGATAACTGCAAGTAGTAGTGCAAAATGGATCAAAAACCCAAGGTGTTCAAACTAACCACCCTTTCTGTCCATTTTGTTTTCATTTACTTTGTGTTGTTTTTTGCATAGATCAGTTCACTAATCCACTGCGTGGTGGAATCATGTCCCAAATGCAGGAGCATACAAATAAGCTTCCTCATCCCATTCAAGTGCTGAGGCCTTGGGTTTATGTTGGAGCTATGCCATAACACACTGTTTTATGATACAGCTAATCTGATCTGACAGCTAACTGCCACCAGACAGAGGAATCTTCCCTCTTCCCTGCCTTTCCTCCTAGCCCTGGTTATGTGCGCCTGCCTCCTCTCCTGCCCTGGCAGTGGTGCTTGTCTGACTCCCTGGAGGAATGGCTCAGTGGAGTAAACTGACAGAAAACTATTCCTTCTTTTTTTTGGCATCCTGCCCCCCAGGCTGGCTCAGTGGATGGCCAGGGGAGTGCCAGTGCCTGCAGAGGGCAGTCAGGCAGAGGGCAGGAGTGGGGAACACGGGGGGCAGCCCGTGATCAGCCACAAACCCCAGGATCCCTCCCCTATACCTACACCCTCCTGTGAAGTACAGCAATCAGCAGTACTGCTGCTGACCTCCAGGTAGCTGTCTTATAGTGTTCACTATTTGTTCAGTTCTTTAAAAAAAAAAAAAAAAAAAAAAAAAAAAAAAGTAACCCGTTAAAAAAATGCCAAAAAAGGACACATTTATGAACTGTCAGCTGCAGAGCAGTCCCAACATGGATTTAAATCTATGGTAAGGTATAAGCAGACTATTGTATTGTGTATAATCTTAGAAATTAAAAGCACAAGAGTTCATTACTAGCATTTATCAAGTCTCTCAAGGAAAATCAGTGATTTGAAATGGTTCTAGACTGTCACAAAATATATTCTAAAAAATCACAAAAACCATTTAGACCTATTAGGAACTTTTCACAGAAGTGAATTTTCTTATTTCTGCTGGGTATGGTGTCCTTTCAACTGAGCCCTGAGTTCATCAGCCTCAGTGTGGATTTGCTCAGTGTGAGTTTTATCCCCACAGAGTTTTGCTGAGAAAAGCTAAGATGAAATAAAACAGCCCACGACATGGAATTGTTTCTCATGATGTGGTAATTGCTCTTGACGAAACTTCTCTGCTTTTCTTTTGTAAAAATCAAAATGTAAAGCAAATAGTCCCAGGTGAAAGGCTGTAAAATGTGTTCTGTGTAAAAATGCATCACTAAAAAACACTCAGCCAGTACCTAGGGTTCTGCTTTGGCCTGCTTTGCCTTGTGCGTTGCAGACTTCTGTGCCTGCAGAGGTTTCTTGATCAACAGTGAGAACTTCTAAACAAAAGCTCACCATAGGTTTATTTATGGTCACCTAAAGATTTCTTTGGAGTACTCAGACACAATCCCAGTTTGTGGAGTACACTACTTTTTCTTTAGTCAGAAACAGGTTTTTATGTAACTGAAGTAAGAATTACTATAAACTAAGGTCTAAGTCTCAATTTGGGAGACTTGTAGCAGTTAGTGTTGGAGCTTCTGTAGGTTTTTTCATTCCTTCTCTGTGATACTGATAAGTTATCTGCAGTGATCTGAGTAACAGACCAATTGGTTTAAATCCTAAATCAGGAAAGCAAGTGTTTTCAGACTTTTTCAGGGAAAGAAAAAGGATATGCAAGCTGCTAGTGATCTTTATCCAAGAGATGCAGGACATGAATGAAGCTGAGTTGTTATGAATACCTAAAGAAACACTAAGTATATATAACTATTTGTGTAAACAAAGAGTGACTGAGAAACGCAGTTAGCTAAATGGATGTTAGCAATGTTATCTGGAAAGACTTTCATCATAATAAATTTCATAAATTTAATTGTATAAGTCTCGCTGTTTTCACTTCTATAACTAGGATCATTAGGAAGCACTGGAGAATAACAATAATACTAATAACAAAACCAGCTACAATAATATAATTAAAATATATCTCATTGTCATAAATGGATTTCTGAAATGGGTATTGGATAATTCTGAAGGTTATTTTTGTTATCATATGTACCTACAATATTAAACCAGATTTTGTGGTGTTCTATATTCAAGGCAAAAATAAGGATAAGGTAAAGATAAGGATGAGGACAAGGAACGGGGAAAACCAGCAGAGAAAATGAACGGCGAAAGGACAGAGGAAAAGGACCCTACCCCCAAAAAGAGTTGGAAATCAGTACCAAATTAAAGAATAGCTGGTTCAGTATACTACTAGATGTACATTTTCAGCACTGCAGGACCCTCAGAACTATATATAGTGTTGTTAATCATTAAGAGTTCTCTATATAATACTTTTGGAGCTCTATCATTTATCTATGTTCATTATCTCTGATTTTTTAATGTTAAACTCTGGTTTCAAGGACATTAAATGTAGTATTTTTCCCACATACATATAAATATTAATTTATATACATATTTATTACTTTTTACATATATACAACATGAAATTATTCATTATCAAATTTTAATACAGCACAGCAGTATGAGAATGACCATATTCTTCACAATACATTTTGTATGGTTTCTTCATATTTTGCACATCTGGGACAAACAGAGTGGGCAGGAATTGGAAATCTCTTTGGATTTGTGCCTTAAACTTAATCATTTTTAAGTATTTATTAATTTTTGAATTCGCTTACATAACAATATTGCTAAACCACATTTACTTAGCAAAGATTTCGAAATACCATCATATTAGTGTTCAGCTGTGGTTAGCAAGCATTCATATTTTTCTAAACAAAAGCTGAGATGCATGATGGGAAAACAAATATTAGCATATCTAGACTGAACATGGCTTGTAGACTCCCTGGTGAGTAGTGCTTCTACAGCCAAGGATTATTCACACCATATACAATTAAGTTTTCCTCTAAGACTGATTCTTTTATACTGCAGATAAAAATGAGAAACTACACAAAGTCTTCTAAAGGAATATTCACATATCTTTAATAAAGAAAAGAATGTAGTTCATCTCTTGCAGGTCAGACAAACTTAGAGAGTTTTATTTTATCTAGGAATGTCTAAGAGCAGAATTTGGTATACAGTTTGACCTCTTTGATTGTATTTTGAGGTTGTTATTGTACTCTGCTGTCGGCTCTTTAATTAATCTTGCCTGGTCTGTAATATCATTGGGGCAGAAATAATTGCTTAAATATAAAAGGACCTGTTAAGACAGCCACATGGGAAACAGTGAAGTGGTGAAAGAGTGCACTTCTAAGATTTCCTTATTGACTGTTTGGTAAATAAATCGTATGTTTTAATTGCTCTGTCAGAAGGATCCTTCAATGAGGGAAAGGTGACTGGAGCTGAATATGGGAACACCACAGGACAGCTGTTTGGTCTGGCAAAGGGCTCTGTGCACTTGTACTATATATCCAGAGCGACCTTTCAGATTCCATGTACATAGTAACAATTAAAAGTACACAATGACTTGACAATGTTCACTGTGACAGACTGCAGGTTGGCTGCTTCCCATAACAGCCTCCCAGGCAGAGAGGAACAAAGAGCCCAGGCCCATCTGTACGCTGCTCTGAATGCCTCATGTTCCAGAGAGCGCGCTTTGTTTCTCCAAACGCCCCAGGAAGCTCTTCAACAAACAAAACTCAGAGGTCCAAAGGAGCCCAGTCAGGACATTAATATGATAATGAATTCCGGATTACCCTGACAGACGTGACAAAGAAATAGATCCTTTTGATAATAAGTTATCGGGTTGATTAGGCGGAATTTGTCTGACTCCACGACTGTTGTGGGTATTTCAACAAAGTCAACAAACCCATGCATGACATCACTTCTGTTACCCTCTCTCCCTCTCCTTGTCCAACCCATGCTGCTGATTTAAGGTTTCTTCAGCTGCAGTGAAAATGCTGTTACCTGTCTGGGAAATTATTGTAAACCATAAATAAAGCAGCATCTCCTCTACTGCATGAGACAAAGGAAAATGGCTGCTTGTTGCAGGCAGTTCAGAAGAAAACTTGCAGTTAATTTTTATGTATCACTCCGACTTTCAGCTAATGTTCCTAAGCTGAATTATCTCAGTGGACTTTGCAAGATTCACGCCTAGCCATCCCACCCCAACAAGGTAAAATAATTTCCTTTCTGGTCCATCAGAATAAATCCGATTCCAATTAAAATTGTACTCACTGTTGATTATTGCCACTGGGAGATTAGGTGAAACTTTTTCAGGTACAATGTTACTGCTTGATTCATACAGTTCAAGGAAGTTGCATGATACTTTCAGAATTTTCAAGAGGTGTACGCTGCAGCTCCTTTTGACTTCAGCAGAGGTTGTCACAGCTTTTGGAAAGGTGCTTGCAATTTTGTCTTACTATTGAATTCTGTGGTAATTATTATGTCATCTTGGCTGGATTACCCAAAAGGTTCTAAAATAAACTTTTGTTATTCCACAAAAGCTCAGCAGCAAAAGGACATCAAGTGGCTACAGATAGAGTAGATGGCTAAGGTCACACAAAGTACCAAAATCGGGTGGCACCAGCCATCTGTAGTTAACAGCTATTATATAAACATAAAGGAATGTGCCCTGTGTTCTGAGTGATGGAAAAAAATTGGTCATTAGCCGCTTGGGAATGCCCGATTCCCCCCACAGCTTTCCAGCTGCGATCCAAGTGTGTTTAAATAAAAACTTAGCACACTTAACAAGAAGTTTGATAGAGTGTTAACAATCCTCAACTTCACGTTGAGCTGTTAACCAACAAAGTAGTCATTAAATGCTGGTAATGACTGCGTTTCTTGGGATTATTGCTTAATTATAAACTTGATAGAGTGGGTCCTGCCTTCTGACTTGGGGGACATTTTCCATTGCAGAATTTTAACTACAAACTTTTCTTAATATACCACCTCAGTTGTAAACCCTTGAATATAAACTACAAGAATACTGCTTTTAAAAACAGCTATTTGTACACTTCACGATTATGTTCAAACCATAACTGATCTTGGATTTGCCTCAGACAGTCCACTAGCAAAGCATAACCACTGGTAACAAATGATTTCTCAGGAAATATGTCTTTCTTGTACAATAAAATAAGCATTTCTGAAAAGGAATTCTGCATTCTGATTGACTGGAAAGACTCTAAAGCATAGGTAGCACTTCATTTCAAAAACCACCATGAAAGTGATGCAAAATTGCAATAAATGTTTTATCTCTTATTCTTTCAGAGGCAGCTAAATTCTGGTTATAGTGTGCAAGAAATTATTCCAGCAGCCATGACGATGAAAAGTCCCTAGATATTTCTGGCTACTGTGCCTTAACATTTAATAATTATTTTCCAAAATTTGTAGATATCATGGCCATATATATATATATATGTATACACACATGCACACAAACAGTTATAGAAATGTATTCAGGAAAGTTTTCTCCTCTGTGCTGACATCTGAGCATCTATTCAAATCTACAAGGAAAGATAATGGGTACAAAGCTTCAGAGAGCCACATGCTTCAAATCCCAGCACACAAGGTGGCCATGCACAGACACAAGGGGTCTAGGGAGAAAGACAGTCTTATTTTTCTTTCTTGTTCACTTCCTGTATAATTCAGGTCATCATATGTCACAAATATATATAATATCTGTTAGAAAATCATTAAGTAGCTGTGTTTTGAATGTGTTCAGTATACTGAATGTATTCCTTTTTTCTATAAAAAAGGTTTAAAATATTTAACATTAATTTAAAATTCTTAAAACTTCTTGGCACTTTAAGGCCACTTAGTATTTTCAAGCAGGGAAGCAATTTGTGGGGAAAAAAAAAAAAAATCATCCTTTAAACTGAATCTTGTTCTTTAATTCACAAAATACTGAGTCTTCTAATACTAAGTAGCTAAGCAAACTAATACATCTTTCGTCTTTTTCAGACTGTTCTTTTAGGTATTAAACAACGAAGAAATCAAACAAGATTCAGTCTTTAGAAGCTATTAGATCAAACATTCTTTGAAAAGAATAACATATAGAATATATTTATTTGTTCAAAATTTTAACTGAGTTGCACTGATAGTTTCGCAACTAATTTGTCTGCAAAATTGCATTTAAGTATTTTTAAAAGTGTTTAGAATAGTGAATCTTCAAGTTATTCTATTAATCTATTAATTAGTGATAACTGTGAAGAAGAGTAGCATCTTTTACAGAACAAACTATATAGCTGGAAAAGATGGAAAAGACTTGGAGAATTCAAGTATTTTTAGTTTTTGCATTTATTTTATTTCCAATTATTGCTGTTAAATGAAAGGACAAGCTGTTTGTGGAAATCTGAAAGAGAGGAGAGACAAATATCTTTGCATGTGTAAATCCTCTTCTTTCTTCATTCAAAAAACTCAGGCTTGTGTCCACAGTGGCTTGTTGGCTCAGTTCATCAGAAAGCCTGCAGCAATTCCCTGAGCCCTCATTTGTAGACATCACTTTGGCAATGGAACAATGCAGCAGATTCTCATTCTAGGGATTACAATACTATATATAAAGAAAACATAAAAAGATTTACATACATTCCATGTAAATTCCCCATTATATTTTAAGCATGGAGCAGACTTTTGAGTCTTTTAATTAGTAGATGTGTCACAAAATACAAATTCATAATTTCCATCATGACATTCTATTTTCAAAGATAATATGCATCTCATATATCACATCAGATAGATGTTCCAGAACCTGCTGGCTGGGAAGAATGGATAAAAGGGAAGCTATTCTTTTGGGGTTAAATCACTTATCTTGCTGAATGATTGGGATAGCATGTATACTTTCCCAGCTCCACCCCGTGGTTTGCATGTACACTGTAAATGAGCTATGGCCTCCAGGAGGAGCGCAGTCATGGTTGCCTGTCATTCTGTCGTCATGAACAAGAGGGAACAGTGGGGATGAAACCTTAACCTTGCCACCTGTAGACCAGGCATGAGTGACGCAATATTGTTGAACTTTCATGGGTTTGCAGCATCTTATGTTTGTACACATTTTCAGGTGTTTCAAGATAGCAGAGGGGGAACTGTGCCTTCAAGAAATGTCTCTAACTCCATAGCTTCACAATCACAAAGATCTATGCTTCACTAGACAAATGTGCTAATGCTGTTCTGCTCTAGATGAGAAGTAAGCATACAGCATATTTTTTACGACAGCACATTTTTTATGATGGGCAGTACCTGATCCAATCTAGATCCTGCCAGGAAGAAGCTATGTGGGAGACATTAAAATCAGCACATTTGAACCCAAACTGAATTTATTCCAGATCAGTCCAAATTTGCAACCTGCAGCTGCCTTAGAACACTGATTTCAGGAGTCCCAGAGTCCTGTTTGCTGTATTGTGGAATAATATCCTAACAAGCAATGCTTCAATTTCTAGGGATCCATGTCTGTTCCCAGAGACATGATTAAACTTAAAAACACCTCAGCTAAAAAAGAAAATTCCCACCAAACAGCTTGATTTAAGACATTGGCTTTAAATGGAAAAATCTTCTATTTGCTTAACAAACCTTTGGATCAGACTCCTAATGGAAAAGACGGGAGAAGCTGGGAAGGAAAGGATCCTAAAAACTTGTTACTGTAACCAGCAATGTGTGGAAAAAAATGTCAGAGTGCAGCTGAATGACGAAAGAGGAGAGGCTGACCGCTGTATGCTCTGGGATACCAAAAAGATATCAATTTAAATTAAGTTCAATCACATGGCACATAAATAACTCTGTCTGAGAAGATCTGAGCCCCTTTGCAAAGCTTTCTGTTGACACAAGTGCTGTACACAAAGCGCGAGTCTCTCGAGCACAATGAGGCATGGTGCACTTTTTCATAGACCCGCATGGCTCGGGAGCACACTGAAGGAGGAACAGGTTCTTGTGCAGGAGAGATCTGGAAGACCACAGTGATGTGCAAGACTCTACCTGGAGCAGACCCACTGGCTTCTCTCTAAGTTCTCTCTGGACGTTACACTCAAAATCAGGTAGGACCTCAGACCCTGATCCCTTGCTGCAGACAGACTGTTTTTTCCCTGACTGCAGAGGAACCACAGACCCTTGATAAGTGAAGGAGGGAGCAGCAGCAGCAGCTAACTCATTTTACATGCCCTCAGTTGCCTGACACATCAGCATAGTGGTTGCAGGTATGACCTAGGACTTACAGGAAATCCACAGAGTCTGGAGCAGCAGAAAGCCAATAAATTTTCCCTCACTCTCTGAAATGACACTAGACACTTGCATGTAGGAGTGTGAATCTCTTTCTCCATTTTTTTCCACAGCTTCTCTACTGGGTCATTAAGACAGAATTTTTAGCCATCTTTGTTGGTCAGAATTAGGTAATCTAGTTCTCTGTGCTACTTCTTCAAAGACAGTAGAGGGACATGGGGCCTAAGAGGCTGATTTGTCCCACCTGATTGAAAAATCACATTGAGATGCAACTGGTTGTCATATATTTACATATATTGGTGCCATTAAGTATGGTCAGACAAATCGACCAGTTTGCACTAGAAAACCGATTTTCAGGCAGCAGAAGGGAGATGAGACGAATCATCATTTATGTGAAGTCACAAAGTTCTTATTTTTCTTAAAGGATTTCTCAGTAGAAAAAGTATATTTTAAATGACAAGACCCTTTTCTTAAACTTTGGACTCAGACTGGAAAATCCAAAATGGTTTCACTGTATTTACACCATGTGAATGCTGGAGTCATCCACACTTGATAGAGTCCTTATGAACCAACAAATCATCTATACATGATTTTTCTTGAAAATCAGCTAATATGGTAGTGGGTTTATTTATTTATTTTGCTGTGTCCTGGTACAGACAATTTATCATTCAAACAGATTAGTTTTGTAACCTTAAATTCACACTGCCAGAAGTCCTGCAGAAGTAATCAAAAAATTGTGTTCTCATTTAAATTTTATGTTCCACACTACATCCAGCAGCACATGCAATGTAAATTAAATAAACCAATTGCAACAATAATAAAATAGGCAAAAGAAAAAAAAAGTGTATCCTTTGTACATTGTACAAGATTTTTATAAATTATATAATAATTCTCTATTCCATTTTAACAATTTCTCTTTACATGCTTTTAATACTCAATAAAATATTATAATACTAGATTTGGGTGCATTATAAGTAGAGGGGCCTTTATTTTTTCCTATGTTTTCTAGCTTTGTCCAAATCCTTACATTCTCTATTTTATTACCTTTCAAAGGCAAACAATCCTAAATTTTAATCTTGCTTAATCCATTTTCTTTAAAAAAAAAAAAAAAAAAAAAAGCCTATATGTACTACATGACACTGATCTTTGTACTCTTAGCTTTATGATTTTACCATATTAACAATGAATGCCATGTTTTCCTAGGATACCCAAATGAATATATTAAGGAACATAGAAAGGAGAGGAATAGCATTGTTTGTTACCTGTGCTTTCAGATCTTTGTGAAAGCAGCTCCCGAAGTTGCTACTTCTCTCTGCACCATAATGATATTGTACAGTGCCTTTTGGCTCTAGCACAATGTGTTATGCATCAGTGTTTAAGAGCATATTGTGCACCATTATTGCCCTCTCTCTAGAGGACTACAAACTGCATTAGTTTGAATTACCAAATCAAAACTTTATGTGCAGCAGTTCCCCCACAAGGGCTTTAGCATTTTTATGTCATAATCCCTCTATTATCCCCCTCCTCACATGCTTTATAACCATTAAGTTATTGAAAAATTCTCAACAGATGTCATCTTAAGATGAATGTTGCTGTGCCGACTGGTATCAAGGCTGGAATCTGGATATTGCTCAACTTTACTAAAAATGTCAGGGAGAGAATAGTCAGCTGTAAAAATACAAGATATGCCAGCAATGGTTGTTTTCATGTCAACTCCAACATGACTTGTAGTGTTCGCAATTTTAGCTTCTAGAAGATGCAGTTTTCATTTGATGGGTTGGCAGTAATGGCTTGAGATATGTAGCAAGAAAAAGGAAAATAATTCAAGGGCTTTTTTCTCTCTCCTTTTATGATAAAAGCAGATTTGTGCTTTAATCTGATTTAAGCCTCAGGTCTTACCTTTTAGCATGTTCATATTGAGAATTTTGTTGAAATACAGAAATTTTTTGCGTAGGTGCAATAAATATACCAGGTTATTGGTGATTGTTTTACCTTTGCATCCAAAGTACTGAATTAACAAACATGATTGATACCATGGTAATAATATCTATTTATTGCTATCTTTCCTCTCATTCCATTGGGACATTTGTAATTTTAAACAACATAAAGACATAAAAAGATACATAGTGACATAGTTAAGAACCACCTTAAATTTGAAGCAAACAATGCAAAAGACATTTATCTTCCAAAGGGGTGACAGTATGGTATTTAAATAATAGGATACACACACAGCACAGATACCTGTCAAAATGAGATTCAAGAACAGAGCCAGGTCCCAAATTAGTAAAAGCTTTAAAAATAGTGGCATTTTATAGTAAATCAGCTGTTTAAGAAGCAGTTACTGCACTAAGAAGAGGAACAGCATAATATACTTCCAATTCATGAGAATAGCATAGCAGTTGAGTTCTTACATTCAAAGGTGATGTGACAAAACTGATGAGTGCTTTTTAAAGAGGAAATTACAATAAGCAAGCCTCATGATGAAGCAGGTATATTTTGCTGCTGGTAGGGAATATATAAGTGACATATAGTCTGTCAGGACTGAAATGGAAATAAATCTATTGGTATTGCATCTGAGACGTGAAGAGTTTTAGTCAAGAACAAGGCTTGATATTCTTAATGTGGTTCTCTCCTCTTTTGTGATCTTTTACAGAGGGAAAATGATGAAAAAGCTTCATATTTTCAGAGACCTCTGGAGCTCACCCTAAAGGCCCAAACTGTCTTATGGAAAGTTTTTCCATAGTGTCTGTGACAAAGACTGTTACTATTTCTTCAATTCACAGGTGTATCTACTATTTTAGCTGTCTAAACCCCTATAAAAGGGGATAATTGGTTTCTGGACAGCTTTCCAGCCATCCGCTTTCTGTTTTGCATCCTAAAGGCTCCTTCCTCCAGTGGTTTAGCTCATAGCTTCCACTGATGCAAAGATATAAAGAGGAGATGGGACGCACCAAACTGTTTTAACTGATAATAGCTGTGATAGAGAAGAGGCTGATCAAGCCAATCTTGCCTGTAAGCAATAAAAAGTGAAAACATCAAATCAAGGCTGTGGAAGGCAGCACAGGTCTGAATCTTCACTGTAAAATATTATGTTAAGGAAGATGATGCACTCAGATTCAAAACTCCCAGAAACTCTCAATTCCAACTGTTTTAATAGAATGAATGTCCACACATCTTTACAGGAATAGTGAAAATGGAATTTTGGAAATAAAAGGTGATGAACTTCTGTTTTCAGGAAGTATCTATTCACAGAAACCTCATCCTGTTTTTAAGTCTTCATAGTCACTGTGCATTTGTCTTTGTTGTAAAAATATTCTAATTCATCATGTTATACTGTGTATCCTGATTATGTTCTGTACTACTATTTTAAAACTTATGCCATATGAACATTTCTGGTTCTTTTGAATATGGTAACTCGAATTTTAAGTCAGTTTATAAATTGAGCTGGTTAGTATATTCATTTATATGTCGTGATACTTTTCTAGCTCAGAGCTTTAATATCTCTTTGCAGTGCTGGTATCTGATTTGAGGAAATATATTTCCATGTATTTTGTAAGAATCTTCTTAGGTTTTCCCAGAATTTACAGGTTTGGATTGGTTCTGCTCTTCTATTGTACTAACCTAGTTAATTTCTATTACTTCACTTTATAAAAGCCTGTGATGAGCTGCACTGATTGTAAAGGTATTTGTGCTACCCCTGTGCTATATGAGACCTGGAATAAAGGTTGTGTACAAAAAAATGTTGATAACAAGTTAGAACCTCCCTATTTATAGCCAATTAGAGTGTATTTTCTATATCTGCTACGCCCCGCCTCTATGACACCAGGGAAATGTACATTTACAGCTCGATGTCTCTCATACTTCCAATTTTTACCTGCCCCTTATTAGGAGCTGACCTATCTTTTTAAGCAACTCAATTCTTCTTCCAAGCAGTTTTCCATCTTCTTCTTCTTCAGCTGTAATAACAGGAGCTAAATAATATTTAACAAATTGCCATTTCCTTGTGCCCTGTCTTCAATCCCCCGTCATTGTTTTTAATGGGACAATTTAACCTTTGAACCTATGTCTCTATTACCGATATAGTTGAAGAGCCCTTAATTGAAATATACCATACAACTTGACATTCAATATTATTTCTTTGCTCCTCTAATTATCCTTTTAACTTTCTTCTGCTTATTTGTATAAACCCTTCTCAGTCTGTCTTTCTACCAGACTGTTTATATATTTTTCAAAAGCCTTTCGATTATTTGCTCATTCTACTCTTTACATACTACATAACTACATTTGACCTCTGTAACCCTCCTCCCTGTTTAGATTTAGCTGAGATGAATTTCAGTTGCAGGCTCTGCAGCCGTTTCTCAAATTATTTCCCAGTGCTCATCAGTAGTGCTCATCTCTGCGTTGGAGAACACCCAAACAAAATGCCTTTGGAAATGTCACACAACATCAGACTTTCTAACAGCAAAAACGAAGTGTCAGTCCAGAAACATCCAAAACATTCTGGTTTATTTCAATACAGGTTATGAGAAACCAAACGCAGAGATATATATTTCCAGTGGTGAGCTGACTGCTATTTTCAAACTGTCTTGGGTGCAAACAATCTATCTAAAACAAAGCAAAATTAGACAGAATTCATGCCAAGTCTAAAACACTCCAGCAAGCCATGATAGTATTCCTGTACTTGCAGTTGTTTCTCTTCCCCTTCTCTGCCGGAGATTATACCCCTTCTATCTCTAAGACAATTCTTCTTGCCCTCACATTCCTAATGACAGAATAAAAAGCACATTTTGCTCTCAAATCTACACTGGGGTACGGTGATTGACAGTGGCTGGTAGCAAGGATGGTTTCATGCTAATCCACTATTTAATGTAAACTTGATTTCCAGGTAACATCTGGAACCTCTTAACTTTTCCTTTACATATTGCTATTTTATATTTCTTTCCAGTATCTTAAATGTTTTTGTTTTCTATAGACAGTGATGTCTTACATCGTTTCCTTCTAGTGCAGTTTTCTGAGTTACATTCTCATCAGGTGGCAAAGCAAAATTCTTGGACTTCATTGGTGTCTATGCTGCATTTGCCCCAGAGAGTAGTACTTGAAGGCCATTAGCTTTACTAGGCATGTTTGGTGAAGATATCAAAGGTCTTACCTGGAAGTCAAGAAGTTTTCTGGAAAACATCAGCCTGTGACAGGCAGCTACGATCTTATCCAGGAGAATATTACTCATCTAACTTTAATAATCACCAAGGCTTCCCATGATATTCAAAAGTTTTTACACATTTTATGAATGTTTACACAAAATTTTCTGTGCAATTTCATTTCCTGAAATTATGACACAATGGCTTCTTCCCACATAAACAGTTCAACAAGCTCAGTAGTATCCAGAATTGCATTATAACTTCATACTTTGGGTCTTGCATAGCTGTTTTCCAATCAGTAACCATGCAATTTAAATCCTCCATTATAGCAGATTCTGTCCTTATTACAGTCCCCTCTTTCACATATACAATCATCCTGAATGATGTCACCTAAAAGCAGGTCTTTTTCTGAAACTGGAAAACTGTAGAAAAAATTGAAAATTGAAAAAGTTGATTTGTCTATACAAGGAGCTTCATATAAGTAATAAGTCTATTGCCTTGAAACATTTTCCTCATTACGGTAGGACCACTGAGTTGAATTTTTATCTTCTGGTTCACTGCCTCTCCTTAAAAATAAGGAGCTACCATATTGCATCAGGGAAATGTCATCTGACCAAACACAAAAGATGAAAGGAAGCATGAGTTACTAAAATAAGAAATTCCGTCAGAAACATATGCTGGTTTTGATTGCAGAGATCTTCTCTTTTCTGAAACTTTCTATAAAAATAAATTTATTTTCTGACCTATATGTAGGTAATGTCACACAATTGCAATCTACATGGGCAGACCTTAATGAAAGCATTTGGTATTACAATTGTTCCAGATCAGGAGCACACATACAGGCAGTTATTAAGGTTCAGCAGATAAATGGTAACTAATTATGATGCAGTAACTTGATTACTTTTAATTGGCACCTGTACTATAGAAGTCTGACCTTGCTTAACCCTCATGTAGCTGAATGAGTGAGTTAAAACATAAAGCCCCTTTTTCTTTCTTCGGCAAGGTTATTTATAAAGCTTCTGCAAAGGTAGCTGTTTTGTTTCTTTTCAATTTCCTTTTTATATACTGACTATTCATCAAAATAGATCTGCTAAAACATTAAAAGAGAAACCCTTTAGAAACCCATTAGAAACCTTTTCTAAGTTTTAAAGATTTCCACAATGAACACACTTTTAAGCTCTTATAGGACTCCTGATATATAGCAGCACTGTGTAGTCAAGATAGAAACTCCAGAACTCCTTTGCATTCTGTGCAATCAGGAGAAGGGCTTTCAAGCTCACTTGCAAAGAAGTTTAGCATTCATTCTTGGTTATTATGTGGAAAGTTTAACAGGAAAAAAAATCAAATATTTTTATTTTTCATAATATACAACAGTGAGTTTTATCAATAAGAACATGTGAACATCTGCGCTAGATTGGACCAAAAGCCTGTCTGGTCCCGTATCCTGTCTCTGACAGTAGACAAAAGCAAATGCCTGGGAAAAAGTAGAGGAAGATGACAAGTATACTGTTAAATTCCCCTGAACATTCATCCCCACCCAAGAGTTACACACTGAGGAAACTTTTGGAAGTAGAGCTGGTATCTCCATTCCTTACAGACTCCAGTGACATTTTCTTCCATATCTTCTTCCAATGCTTTTTGAACCCAAACAAACAGTTGAGTCCTAATGCCTTTCACATTGGGTATTACCACAGCTAATTTACATATTGTGTGGAGATCAGCCTTTTTTTCTTGATTTGAAACTGTCACCTGCTGGCTTTGTTTGATTGCATATAGTTTTAGGACTGAAGGGGAAGAGGTTCTTACACTGCACCACTTCTGAATTTAGGGATGCCATCATACCTCCTTTCTTGCTGTCTGGCTCGAAGCATATCAGTTTATTTAACATTTCCTCACTTGGAAACTGTTTCACACTTTTGAACATTTACCCTGCCATCGTTTGTTGTTGAGGTTTTTTGTACATTTTCCTGACTTCCAGTCATAGCTCCAGAATGGGAAGGTCAGACGTACACAACATTCGAGTGCAGGTGCACTGGAGATTTATATAGCAGTATAATTACTTTTTCTGACTTGTTTTCTATTCTTAATTCCTAACATACATTTTTTTTCCTTCTACTGAACACTGAAGTGATAATTTTGTGAATCTATCTATTACAACTGATGATGTCATTCCTGAGCGGTAACAGTCATTTTAGAACCCATCATTATAGAACCCATCTTAAAATTAAGTTTGTTTTTCCATAGGCACATTACTACATGTTTCTTTGCATTGAAGTCCATCTTCCAGTTTGTCATCCAGTTCCTCAGTGCTGTGTAGTCTTTCTGCAACTCTCTGGAGCCAACTCCTTTTTAAGATCCAAAATAAATCAGCGTGATCAGCAAACTTTGTCACATAGTTATTCATCTCCTTTTCATGAGTGTTTTATTCAGAACTCTGCTGGTCACTTCTCTGTAAAAAACAACCATTTTTTCCACTGCCTCCAAATTTGTAGCTGTTTATTTATCCAGTTTGGACTCTCCTCTTATACCTTGGTGGACTCTCCTCTTATACCATGGCTGCTTAGTTTCCTTATGAGTCTCTCTAGAGGCTCCAGACCTTGTCATATTTTCTATCACCAGTTTCATTGAGAGTATAACCTTATTGATCTGTGGTACTCTAGACCTCTGGACGAAGATCTCTTTCTGGTCCTCTGGTAGCACGACAACAATTTTAAGAACAAAGTTGCATACTTCAGTCCATAGTTCAGCCATTTCTTCCTCATATTTCAGCAGAGCTCTTGGAAGCAAGTGTTTGGCTTTGGTGATCTAAAATCATTAATTTCGTTAAGTTGTCGTATAAGCTGTACTCCTGACATTTAAATCTGATATTTATATTCTCTTTTGTCTTCTATGTGAAAAGAGATATGCAGAGAGATTTGAAATAGTAATTTAGTTCTTTCGCTATGTTGTCATCTATGTTGTCATCTCATCCAAGCACTCATTTTATGTCTTGACTGTTTACTGGCCCTTTAGACTCTCAGACAGACTTTCTGGTCCTGATAAGATTTGAGCTTTTTTTATTTTTGTCTGGCCTTATTGTGTTTTTACATTTAAGCTACCAAAATTCATGTTGTGTTCTGGTTTCTTTATTCAAATTGAACTTTAGGTCTTTGAAGGATGGCTTTTTACTTTTAATAGACTTCCTTACTCTGTTGTTTGTCCATGCTTACTTTCTTTTGTTCTTTCTAAAATCTTCTTTGGAAATGTATGCATTTGTGTTGCGCCTCCGATATTAGTCTCCAAAATTATTCCCAAACTTACAGTGAAGATTTTACTTTTTTAGCTCACGTTGTTCGTTTGGTTTTTTTTTTTTTTTTAATATCACATAACAGTAGAGGATTTTTCAGGTCTTTTTATTCACACAAAGCTGTTGAGATGAAGTATATTGTATCTACATATCTACTATGGCAGAGTGGCTCTTCATCAATAAAGTTATGACACTTTCCTATGGACTTACTCAGGGCCAGGAGAATTATTTCTCCGCAGGGATTTCTTGTACGGCTTGGCCCAGGAATCATTAGTTGTCCAGGAATAATTGGCTGTTTCTAAAAACACAACCTCAGCATCCCTGCATGCTTTTTAGCCAGTCTAGTGTGAATTAGCTGACTTCTCAGGTTCCTATTGTGTTTCTTGCATTTGTTGCTTCTCTGATCTCCCCTCAGCAGATGGCAGTCACTTTTGCCAGGTTGATTAGGCAATGTAGTCCCACAGGTTTATTTTTCCTATTTAAATATATAATTTCAATTAATAAACACACAAAATTATTTTGTGAATGGCTTGGTAATGCTTAACTCCAAGCTTTCTATATCATAGAGTAACTTTCCTCCATCATTTTCCTCAGTACTTTCAACTTCTATATTACTATCCCACTGATTTATTTTATTCCATTCTCTGATGCATGTATTCCTCAAATTGTACAGGACCCTATCAGTTAGAGCAGTGCATATAAGAGGACCTCGTATAAGACCATATATAATTCTGTAATGCTCCATTTGGAAGTGGCAGTGGCAGACAAGCACTGAAGGCTTCTTTGCCCATGAGTCGTCTACTCGTGTGGTTTTGGTGTAAGAACTGTAAGAGACAATCCAACTCCGTGGGAAAGAATACACAATAAAACATGTTTAAAATGAAAACGCACTCGTGTAAGGAAGTTATTAATATTAACTGGGACATGTGCTTAATTTCACTGCAATATAAACACACTTTTGATGTTCATTTTCAAAGTATGTGTTTGTATATAATTATGCTTTATGCATATCATACTCCTCAGTCTTATAATTTTACAGTTAATATGATGGAAGTGTTTTGTTTTTTTCATCCTTTCTATTTGCACTGCAAAATATTTCTTCGTCTGTATTGTTCTTACCTGCAGGAAACAACTTTCTTTTTCATTAATCATGTGGATAAGTATTTCCGAGTCATCTGGTATACAATATTTGGAAAACTAATAAATATTTCCTACTTTCTTGTAAGCCAAGCACTTCAGTAATGCACTGTTAGTTGGTGCAATTCACTCTAGTATTTATATGATTTAGTGACATGAAAGAAAAAAATGCTTACTTGTTATAATGTAGATTAAAAAGAGAATTCTTACTACAGCCTTATCAGTAGTACTTTTAGACATATTTAATTTTCTTTTTCAGTGATTGTTGTCACAACAACTATTGTTTCCAGTAAGCTTCATATCACCCAGAAATAATAATGCCATTTTAATCTTCTAATGATGTGTCTTCTCTAGCTGAATTAATAAGGAAACCAACTAAAAGATAATTTGGGATATCTCTGAAACGTGTGCTAATAAAAAGGTTATGATCAGTCCCACTACATGTTGTTCTTAGTAATATTATGCTAATAATAGTAAATAATAGTCTTGTATTTATGTCATTCTTCCTTTTCTTTATAAAAAAAAATATTGGTAAATTTGCATGAAACAATACCAATGGCCATTTTCTTCTGAAGTATACAGGCATGGCCCTGCTAAACTGAACAGTGCCAGTCTTGTTTTTGTCAATGTATAACATAGTCTCCATAGTTTTTCAATACCTCTCCCCAGCTGCTACAGAAAAAAATGTAAAGAAATTAAACCAATGTTTATATTTATTTATCAACTATTTGCTTGTATAATAATATCATTATACAATAAATAACATCCTGCTTACTTACAAATACTACAAGTGTTTTGTAGCAAAAAATTCCGTGACCCTGTATTGGGTTTGCATGAAAGGTTTTGGTAGCAGGGGGGTTACAGGGGTGGCTTCTGTGACAAGCTGATACAAGTTTTCAATATGTCTGATAGAGCCAATGCCAAACAGCTCCAAGAGAGACCTGCCTCCAACCAAGGCTGAGCCCATCAGCAACAATGGTAGCACTTCTGGGGTAACATATTTAAGGATAAAAAGTTGCCATAATGACAACTGCAGCCAGAGGTCAGAGCAGAGATTCACCTGCAGCCTATGGTGAAGACCATGGAAGCAGGCTCTGCCCCTGCAGCCCATGGAGGACCCCATGCCAGAGCAGATGGATACACCCAAAGGAAGCTGTGACCCCATGGAGAGTGTGTGCCAGAGGTCCTGGCAGGACCTGTGGATGGAGAAAGAGAATCCCACGCTGGAGCAGATTTGCTGGCAGGACTTTTGACCCCTTGGGGGAACAACACTGGAGCAGTTTGTTCCTGAAAGACTGCACCCCATGGGAAGAACTCACATTGAAGAAGTTTGTGGAGGACTGTATCCCCTAGGAGGGACTCCACGCTGGAGCAGGAAAAGAGTGTGAGGAGTCCTCCCCCTGAAGAGGAAGGGGCAGCAGAGACAATGTTTGATGAACTGGCCACAATCCCCATTCCCCATCCCCTTGTGTCACTGGTGGGGAGGAGGTAGAGAATTTGAGAGTGAAATTAAACCTAGGATGAAGGGAGGGGGCAAGGTGTTTTAAGATTTGGTTTTATTTCTCATTATCCTACTCTGATTTAATTGACTAAATTAAATTAATTTTTCATAAGCTGAGTCTGTTTTGCCTGTGACAGTAACTGCTGAGTGATCTCCCTGTCCTTATCTCAACCCATGAGCTTCTCATTATATTTTCTTTACCCTGTCCAGCTGAGGAGAGGGTGTGATAGAGTGGCTTTGGTGGGCACCTGACATCCAGCCAGGGTAAACCCACCACAGACCCACAACTGCTGCAGTCATAATTAGACCACTATTTCTACATTCAGATGAGAATTGTCAATAGCAGTGCAAATATGACAGATAAGCCCTTCCTCTGGTTCAAAAAATATATTTGAACCTGTGAGACTGGAGCTTTGCCCCACAAAAAGTAAATTAAACTTACGGTTTTCCTGAATGGTGAAACCTCCCTTTCCTTATGGGACATGGATAATTTCTCATGGAACAGGTCATTTTTGCATGATTTCTGCAGGATGAGGGGATATGTGTTCCACCTATTGTATATGAACATTTATATATATATGGATATATATATATATATATATATTTTGATATCTTTTCTTTACATAGTCTGGAAGGTGGTGCTAAGGCCATAAGAGTAGGACTGTATTTTCTTTACTGTATATTTGTCCAGAGAACATCTGGCAGCAGCTCAAGGGAGCCTCCACCAAAAAAGCTTTTCTGGATACCTCTGCCCACCTTGTGGACAGGCTTGGTCCTCTGTAAAATGTTTTCTCCATCTGCATTTGCAATGGAGACTTGGATAAATAAGACTTCTAAGAGCTTTGGTGAAGCCAAGAGGTCAAGATAACCTCCACAAAGTAACCTTCTGGTTTAGACATAAGTGGCCTGGAAAAGAGGAGCAGTTCTCTGAGAGGCGCAGCGTAGATTTAACATGGGGTGGTATTTTTATTATTGATTCTAGTGTCATCAGCCACAGAACAGGATATTATAACTCATAAAAGAAGGTGGATGATCTGACCATTAACTTGTAGTGTGGAAAGAAAATGGAATTGCAGCTGTAAACACTCTGATGAAAAAAATGTTACCAAGTTAAACTGTTTTTCTTTTCTTCCCAAATTAGACATTTTCTTGCTGTAAAGTCAAAGAACCACAAAGAGAGTATCATAGTAAAGTAGATTATCATACAAATATTTTATGTACAGATTAATCTAAAAAATATCTAATGTGTCTAGCATATTTGGCACAAAACACAGTTTCTGTCTCTCATATTAACAGAATCACTAAGCTACTGTACAGAAGGTTTCCAAATCCTTTAAATCTTGCCATTGTGGAAAAGCAAAAAGTTAGGTAGAATGTGGCCAGAAAGGGCATATTATTATTTTATTTTACTGGTATAAAAAAGGGAAAATAACAGTATACAACATTATTTTTCTCAGTCTCCCATTCCTGTATCACAGAATAAATCTATGAAGAAAAGCAAAGAATAAAGAGATAGGGTATGAAAATTATGGATCATTACCCAAGGGATAAAATCCCCTTATTTTCTTAACTTTTGTGTGTTTTATGAAGAAATGTGACTAACTTCCCAATGCATATACAGTATTTATAGATTCATTTTTTCATCCACTTCCTGGATTCTGGACCTGTCTAATTGTTTGGTCTGCTTCCAAATATCAATTTTAGGCTAAATCTTAACACAGAATGGAAATGTGATCAAAAAACCCATTTATATCTCTCTGTTGGCATTGTGCTGCAGGGCTTACATAGGTTGGTATTGTGTGATATTGCATTACTTAATCCTCTGACAAAAGAGAATCTCTTCCCACTACGTAACTTTTCTCAGGAGTATAAGTAACCTCTACTTGCAGACAGGATTCCCATGTTCTTGACTAGCGCCATCCAGTCACAAGCTTTGTGGTCACTGTGTATATAAATGTGGAAAATGTCAGAGGGCAAATAAGCCATGGGGGTACAACATGCCATCATTGTTTTACATACATCCAAAATGTTTCCTCTAACTGGGAACTAATCTTTTCAGTCACTGTAAAGAGCCCTAAATCAAGTAGTCTTTATCATTTAGTCTCTTCTCATAAAGAATTCTTTTTGTATGTCCAGAAATTTTCATTCTTTATGTGAAAGCACTGGATAGGTTTAAAAATATGCTGATTTTTTCAACAGGATGCAGTCCTATAGGAGGAATTTCATTTGCATAATTAATTGCGTTGACATTGTTAGGATTGCTATAAAGAACATTCTCTTGGAACGCCTAAGAGAAGTTAAGCAAAATGAGAGATGGAATTGCAGCTCCAGACTACACTCCACCACTTGATGTTTTTATTCTTTTTTATTGTGAAGGCAGTTCACAAAATCCAGATGTTGAATGTAAATTATGTTTTTACGTAGGAACTTGTGGTTACTTGCTGGGTTCACATTTTCAGGTATTTTTTGTGTCAGTTTCCTCCCTGTCTTTCACATAGGTAGGCTGCAGATGTGCTTCTAAACTTCTGTCTTTCGATGTAATATATCACATTGTAATTACTTTCCATTATTCTTTCATTTGAGTCACACGTGAAAGAAATTCTTGGCTAATCCCAGGTGAGATCCATAAATAACCTTTTATGCAGAAAAGATTTTTTTCTTTTCAATGGCTTTATTTTGTTCTCAGAGTTCCATTTAAGCTTTGTGTCTAAGCAAGGAACCTATATGTCTGCCAGGGAGCTGCTTTTATAGGCCAAAGAAAAATCTTCAACAACTTCTTCACCTGTAGGAAACCTGAGGGTCTTTCTGTTCATTTCAATGTGTTTGGGAATAAATCATAAAATATTATGATCTTATACATAGAAGTGCTTGAAAAACTTATTCTCACATAGAAAAAGACTTGTGAGTCTTTCTTAAAAATGCTTTCACTATAGTTATTGTTAAAATGATATTTTATGGGTTTGCTAGTTATGTTTTCTTTTCCAGTTTTCTTCCTAAAGCTCCAATGGTAGTTGCACTTAAAAGGATGTGAAGAAGAAATCAGCAGGGGTGCCATCAACCAAAGGCAGCATAGCCAACAGGTTAAGGTATTTTCCTGGATGAAATAGAACATCACTGTTGTTTCATTTATCTGTATCAGAGACACAATGACAAAAACTTTTGTGATAGTGTTTATCCTCCAGGGTTCTCATGGCAGAGGGTAAAACTGGTGCTTGTCCCAAAAACTACAAAATTGCTAAGTGTGTTGACACTGCATGACTTGTTTATCACTTTGCAATTCAGTTTCCATAGGGAAAAATGTGGATAATACTTTGCAAAAGCACTTTGAGATCTACAAATGTAAAGCACTGAATAACAACTAAGTATTCATGTTCAAGTTATGTGACCAATTCTCAGTAGATGGCTTTATTTTTCTGTTGTTGTTGGATACACTGGACCCGTCTGTATACACAAGATACATTTAAATATGTTTAGTAAGACGCTTGCTGTCAGAAGGAGTTTCCAAAGACATTGAATCAGCAGTCCAGGAATCAAGTGAGAAAGTACATATTTTATCAGAGTCCTGGCAAGTCTATTCTGCACACTTCTGCATTCCTGCTTGGGCCAAAGACAGCTATGTGGACACAGAAATTGAAGAACAGTTTGGCTTTAATCAAACAAGCTAAATACTAGTTATAAAATGTACTTTACTTCCATTTCTGTTTTGAGGCTATGCGTCGATTCTGTTTTAGGCAATAAGTATGTGTTGTGTAATAATTAGCTATGTCGTTAATAGTTTTATAATGAAATATATATGGCACCAGGAAAGCACTTAGAGTTTTACACATGAAATCATAGTGTCTGTTTCCATAAAGTTTTAATGACACTTCTGCCCCGTCCTGCAGAGTACAGGACACGTTTGTGAGGCTGTCCTCTGTACAGGAAGGGCATAAGGAACAATGAGGTAGGATTCAACCCTTTTGTACATGACACAGAATGGTAAGAACAATCATAACCTTATGTTATGAGAAAACAAAATCTCTCCAGAGTAATTTCTGGGCAGTACACATCATTTTTTTTTCCTTATACAACCTAAACCCACAGTCTAAGAGAGCAACCTAAACAAATAAATACAAGATGAAGATGCTAAGAGATTTTGGTGGAGACAGGTTCATGGACAGGATAATGGTTTAAAAACAGTTTATTGAGTTTATGTGCTGCTTGTCTCAAACTAGAATGGTCTTCAAGAAATCATATTCCAGAAGGAGCTGGAGAGAGTTCACTGTGTATCCCATGCTTGTTCTTCTCCCAGGTGGCTGTTTCAAACTTACTGAGTGCTCCAAGACATGTAAGTAGTGGTTGCACTATTGCTCACTATCTATTGTGAACTCTTTTGCTCAACACTTACGAGCAGTTCCCTTTTTGTTATTCAATGTAGCCTTTTAGCCCAGTAAATTTGGAGTTGCTATTGCTTGTAAGAAGCCACAGGCTTCTTTTATACCTCAGGACCTGTTAGGTTGTGCCTGGACTTGTTTTAGCCTGTCTGGAGATTTGGTTTTAGCTCGCAATGGTTTTAGCATATCTAATGATCAGGTAACTCTTACCTGGTTTGGTTTAGTTTTTACTGAACTTTGCACAGTTGCTTTTGTTCTATACACTTTGTAATGAATACACAATAATAACAGATAGTTATATTGTGGAATGCAGGATCTATTGTCATGGAATAAAATGCAGCAGAAAATAAAGACATGGAATGATAGTGGACATCCTGAAAATACAGGAAGAGGGTGCCACTGGAGACTCCGGGGCTAAAAATGACTGACTTGTGGCAGATTATTGTTCATCACAGGAATGCCACCTTGGGAGCTGGGTAAAACGTGGCTTGGTCATAACAAAGTAAGTATTAGTATTTCATTATTCTAACAATTCCTGGGTTTGACTATTCCTTTTGTCAAGATTTTGAGTGCAACGCTCTCTGGCAATCTATTCTTTAACTGAGATGCAAAAAAATGGTAATATAAGAGACACAAATAGAACAGAAGAAAACCAGTTTTGGGTTTATTCCCCAAACCTCTAACATCTGCGCCTTTTTAAAATAATGTGTTGTTCCTGCAGACTGGAAAAATAGGTGACTATTCATTGGAATAAAGCCAACAGGCAATTCAAAATCAATTGAAGCTCACTTTTGTGTCAAAACAAGAGCATATAAAGTTGATGAAGGGACAGGATAAGTATAGTAATAAACATTTCTGTTTGCATATTTTGTGAGACTTACAGGATTCTCAGAAACCTACACATCTCCAGAGCAGACAGATTCTACCTTCTGTGATGGAAGACATCATCATCATAAGACAGAAGAGCTTCCTTTTTGTTACATAAATGGTTTCTTGACAGGGCAGAAAGTGGTGCTTAGTTCTTTTTCAGCTGAAGCTCTACTGGTCTTTTTCTTTCCTTCTCTGTTACTGTCATTTCCTCAATGTTAGGTGGTTGTTTTTTTTTTTTTGGTGGGGGGTGGGGGGTGTGGTTTTTTGTTTTTTCTTAAAAGTTCCTGGAAATTTTTAGCATTTTTCTTACAATTTCATACCAAGAAATGCAGGCAATATTCCAAGTAAGGCTGCACTTCAGCTGTAAAAGGATAGCTGTTTATTACTTCTCTGCTTTTAGAAATTAAATCTCTGTGTGGGCAGTTGAAAGTTGTTATTTTTTTGTAGCCAGCACACTGTAAAATCATATCTAATTTGCTGAAGACTTTCACGTCCTTATTACTTCCCAGAGAAGTTTCTTCTTTTGGATTTTTCAGATAATGGAGTCAGAATGTAATTCTTTTATTTTCCAGACTTCGTAATATTTATATTCCTCTTTTTGAATTCCATTTTTCTTTCCTCATGATGAAGATCCTTTGTAAAACCTCAAGTGGTTGAAAACAAGTCTTTTATGTTGATATTATAATTTATGACTTTTGTTACTGGTGGTAGCTTGCTACACTATTGTTTTTTATAGTCATTATATCTTCTTGGGTGCTAGTCATATTGTGTCAAATGTATACAGTTTAAGGACCTTCTGAACAGCCATCAGGTATGCCAAGAATTTTTATAACAAAGGTGTTGTAGGCTATGGGAAGTTGACTGAAGTCAGAATGGTTGCATGAGAAAATATTTTGGTAAAATTTTCCCCTTTATAAGTAGAGAAACACAAGACACTCATTCTAGCATCTATAAAATTATCATCATTTGTTGATATTACTTATTAAATCACACAATGGAAATCAACAGCTGTGGGTCTATCTGTTCTATTTGTATTTTTTTCACTTTCACATACCTTGTATGTATGTTCCCTAAAAAACTGATTTGACTAACATGTAGAAGTGCTTGTAAATTACTTTTTCCTGTCGAAATTGTGGCAAATACCACCACTGCAATTGAAGAGACAGCAAAACAAATGTGGAACCACGTATGCCTGGGAAACTTAAATAGATTATTAAAGAAAATGTGAATTTCACTGCATTTCTCAATAATATGCTTGTGATTATGCTTTCCATCAAGCACAAAGTGGCCTGCAAAGACCTAAATCACAATAAACTAAGAACCATTTCCCTGACCTTCACATCTGACTTTCAATCCATATCTTCCATTTAAATAGGAAAATAGCAACCTGGTCTAACTAAGATAAAGCATACACTGTAGCTGATTCCTGGAATAGAAAGAAGACAACTATGGTGTTTGCCACAGGCATATGAAATAGATAAAAGATAGATAAAAGCTTTAAAAAAAGGTGGACAATAATGAATATATGGGAATGGAGAAAAGAAAGGGTTTGGTTTTTTTCCCCCAAAGTAAAAGGGAAAAAAGTTTTTCAAGAAGAAAACAGTTTTCCCTGAGAAACAGAAATCTGGTATGCCTCTTCAATCTTAATAAAGCATTTAGGCAGAGGGAGCTATCTGACACTTGAAGGGAGCAGAGACTGAAATGTTTTACCTCTGACATAGAGTCCTACAGTAGTGAGTTTTTATATTTAATGGGATGCAGGGTCATTTCCCATGGGCTATTTAGTGGACCTTTGTAGCTTCAAAATGTGATTCTTCCCTCAGAAGGGCCTAAAGCTGATTATTAACCATGATTCATAAATTCTTCAGAAGACGATCAAGTTATGAATTCAGGCCGGGACAGAATGCAGCCGCCTCCTTTCTGCCTGTAAATACCAGGAAGGACTGCGACTTACAGAAAAATAACCTTTTTAAGTCCATTTTGTTTCCTCATCCCTTTCTAACAATGAAACAGCTGTTTACATGAATTTTTGGTGCTTATAAAGAGAAGTGAAAAGAATGAAAAAAGACATGTATTCCAGTTCCTCGTTAGAATGGCACATCTGGTGAGTTAGTTTTCAAAAATAGTTGTGGATGTTAAAGAAAGGACACAAAATAGTGGAAGGGTTGGGAACCATTTGCTGCATGAAATCTGTTCTGATCCAGCAGTAAACCAAACAATCCACAATACTGTACTATGTATATGACACGCTATAAATACATGGAGGGACACTAATACAGAAATCCTCTAAACATCATTACCACACTGAAGGGAGACTTTGCCCAAGGCATGTGGTTGTTCTTTTTCTCTAGAGTAGAGGAGCTACAGATTTGTAGGCCAAATACTCTAAATAAATAAAGCCTGGACAGAATGTATTTACTTCTGCAGATTTTCTGCTATTTTTACTTTTCCAAATATAGTAATTATGAAACAGGAATATCAAAGTCCTACTTATTTCACCACAGATTTCATGATATTACAAACTACAGATATGACTGCAATGAACAGAGGCACAAATGCCATCAGGACCTACAGACCTGTTTCTAGTCTATTCTGGCAAAAGCCTTTTGTTATATGTAACTTAGTGGAAATCTTCTTGTTAATATTTAAGATGGTTGACTTGTTTTAAGTGTTTGGTTCTATGCTTATGTGATCTTCAATCCTCTGGTTGAAATCAGCTACAATACTCCTATTAACTCCATATATGACAGTAGTTCCGTTACAGTGCTTTTTATATTTAGTATTGAATTAAGATTATCACCTTTGTACCAGTAAAATAATTCCTTCTGACCAGTAAAATAAGGTCTGAAGGCATATCATAGGTACTGTTCTCTAAATATCTCATATGATGTTTTTTCATTTATACTGTTGATATTAGTATCCAAGATAGCTACTTGAATAAAACAATTCCATTTCCCCATATAACATGAAGTAGTGGATTCCTGTTCAGTCCTTTTTTATTTGGCAAGTATTTTAGATTTATTTTTTCAAATGTGTGAAGGATGGGAAGTAGGGAGGGAGAAAGGAAGGGCCATTTTCTTTTGTGGGTTTTTTCTTTGTGATTTTCTATTTCAGTGACGATATATTTATTTTCATTAAATATTTATTTATGGTTCAGTTAACAACAAGTTACCTCATTTACAAAATATTCAGTTTCTAAAAATTGCAGTCAGTTTGTGGAAATTCTTTACAAGCATGTATAAGATACGCATTCATAGAACATACATATATATGTATATATGTGCCCATTTATGATTGCATATGGGCTGATTCAAGATGCCTATGTTATATAAATTTTTAAGAGAATTCAATACTTTTGCCTGAAATATGTACTCAGAACCATTTGTGAAAGAGTTTACCACTGTATTAGGAGATACAGTAATATTTTTGTGGAAATCTTTTGTGCTTCTATTACCTTAGTAAACTGTGTTATACCATGCATAAATCTCTCTTTGTACTAGGAGGTAAAAGGTCAGCAGCTTTTACAATAATTTGCCTTTCCCTATTTTCCTTAAGTCTGTATAAGAAATGCTCCACAAATTGCAGGATCCAGCAGGGCAGACACTATCAATGAAAATGAAGGTATTGATTCACAAGCAATAACATGAGGGACAGTAGCAGCTGCCCAGCCTTGTCTTCTCCAAAATGTTGCCCAAGGTCTCCAGGAGTAATGACTGAACTGGAAACAGCCCCATGAGATGGAGGTTTGAAGTTTGGGATATTAAAATAACCACTGACAAATTCACGTTACTTTGGTTTGGTTTTGGAGGTTTTTTTCACCAACAGACTAAACAAAGCATAGCAAACAAACTTAAGGGACTCAGAAGCAATGCATGTTAATGAGAGATTTATTGGTGCAAGGTTGGCAATCTCTGGCAGAGGGATGAAAAAGGCAAATGTGGCAACTACTTAATTCATATCCCTGCTCTGTGGTTAAACTCTAAAGCCTTGGGCTCAAGCATATTTTGTCCTGTCCCTGGTTTTGTGGAATTTAGGGCAGAAGGATAACATAACTGTCATTATATTATGTTAATTCATTTCAAGAGGATCCCCAAACAGAATGAATCTCATTGACTTTGAGACACAGGTAGAGTTTTCTTGGAAACAGGGTGCTTAGAGTGTATTTTCTTCATGATGGAACTCCGTGATTTCTTGGTGTTTGTGCTTTGGACTCACAGGCTTGCCAATGATGTGCAGACCTCGTTGCCCCCAAGACATTCCCACCCATTTACCTCTTTGTTCTCTGCTATCTAGGAACCTTATTTATTGCTTCGTGCCTGGTCATAATCTGTTTTATCCCTTGAAGGTACACTTAGAAGAAACGCGTTTCCTTAGCTGACAATTATGTCCTGGGAATTATTTCTCCTGAATGCATACAATATAATAGATCTATGGAGAATCAGCACTGAAGAGGTTAAATATTTCTTCGCAGAAATATTAGCTGGTGAAAACCATCAGACTTTGATTCTTGTTATTTATTATAGTCTCACATTCTCCTTCCTGTCTCAGCAGCAAAGGTACCAGTTAAGATCACACTGGAAGATTGCTGGTTTGTGCTTTTATTACTTGATATTAAACTTGCATTTTGTTATTATTATTGGCTATTAAACTAAAACACTACTAAGCAGCATGTTCGAGTGTGTCTCCATCCTTGTACTGTCCCACACTTCATTTGTCTTTCTTCTGCATAAGTATTTAAACAGATACATAGTGGGATTTTCAGAAGGGGTCAAGGGATGCTACAGGAGGGAATTGGGCAGATATGCTTTGGTTGTCCAAATTAATGCAATTGCTGAAGTGGAAGATGTCTGGAGTTTGTCATTTCAGTGTACCATTTATTAAAATGCAGTAGAACTAACCTGACAACATTTTTTTTTAAATCACTTGGTTTTTTAAATCTATATCTACTTTTTCCACTAATGTCCTTTTCTCTTCAGCTTCTTTTAAATCAGACTGCTGATAGCAGTCTCGTAATTATTCTATTGTAATCTAAGTAAAATAACACCAAAGTTGCCATTTTAATTGTGTACAGGTGTGGATTAAGGACATTGTGCTCAATGTTACTGTTTGTTTTTAATGGGACTCCACAAAGGAAGGGTAAGGAAATTTTTTAAAACTTGGAGGAGGGAGCCTGGTATCTACAAGGAACCTAGGTAAAAATTTGCTCCTGCTGTACTTTTAGTAGCTAGAAAGGGAAGTAGATCTCCAGCTTCTGAGCATCCCATGCCACTCAAGAGCTTTTCTCTTCTGATTTAGTTTTTCTAATCTTTTCCCCATTTTGATAAGCAGATCCATTCCTGCCTCTGTGCTTATGCCCGTTTCTCCTTCATATGCCAATTTTATTCCTGCTTGATCCCTGTCATTTTTCAGCCTTGCACATTCACACTTTTCAGGACTCCCTGTGAAACAGCTGTTTTTTCTTTCATGTACACTCTCCTTTCTTTCATGTACGCTCTCCTCTGACCAAGCACTTCTGCTATTGTTAGCTCCTTAAATCTCTCTCATCTTGTTGCTTGTGATACCTAGTGTTGCTATAACTCCCACTAGTTACTTCAGTCAGGAAAGCCTGACTTAACTTCATTATGAAGTCCTACTGTGGCAAAATTCATAGATATATGTTGCATCTACCAAAGGCCTGTTCAAATGACAACTAAACCACTGTTCTAGGGTCAACTCCCACCCCCACTCCCACCCCCTCCAAAAAAAAAGAAAAAATCTGAGAAAGAAAGCAGATGTGATTATGATACTTCCAGTTTCAGGAGAACCTGGGTAAAAAATATGTCCCTTCACTAGAAGGACAGGAGCCACACACCATATTGTGTGGTTATCAGAATTCTCTGGATTTCTTTCTCTTCATTCAGTGCTGGTACTTACACAATATTGCTGTACTTTTCATGATTCTATCTTCAGGAAAAGTAAAAAGCACTGAGAAAACATGTTTCTTCCTGGATACATTGAGGCTGGCAATGGACTTCTGAAGAAACTTAAGCTGAAGGTTCTGCTAATTTGTAGATATGGGAAATATGATGCAAGACTTCCTCTTCCATTCCAAATGCCAGAATAGTCATCAGTCATAACTGGCTGTCTTTCTCCATAGATACATAGATACTGGGAAACATAATGCTCAGCAGGGGGGATAAATGTAGTGTCTCTTTCCCACTAAATAAAACCACGTCACATTTAAATGACAGTGAAAAAAGAGAACACAGAAAAAGGATCTACTAATCCATCATATAGTTTCTATGAACAACTGAGTTTTCTTGAGTATTGTCAAAATTCTCCCCAAACGTCTCATGGCATTCATACAGCTCTTTTTGTGTCTCATGGCTCCAAAACAAACAAACAAAAAAATCTTGTTATAGTTCCATATTGGAGCATCAAATAACATTCTCAGCCTATTCATATCTTTATGGTGAAGTTTTGGAAACTAACAGAAAGTTCAGTCTGTGATGACATCTGACAGTCTGAGGAACTATCCAAGCAAAATTTAAGTAACTTGAAGGCAATTTGTTCCAGAAGTTGTCCCAAGATGTTGCTGAAATGCCGCGTGCAGACTGATATATCTGTGTACTATTTGGGTAAAAAGGATATTCTATATGAAATACAAGTTAAATATCAGTGGAAGAACATGTTGTTTTTCAAATTTAAAGTATTTTGGTGTGGATGAGATTTTCATCCTTGGTGCCAGTAGACACAAATATAAATATAAAACCTGTGGCTTGATTATTAGAAGGTGTGTGCTTTTTCTGAAGGAATGTGAGTCTACAAACAACTAGGAAAATATAGCTAGCCTCACTACCCTTTCAGTTATCCCCATTGTCTGTCTTCTGCAAGACACTGGTTTGAGAGGAAGACCACGTCCTAGAGAAAAGGTATATAAGTCTTAGCTAAACTGCTTATCACATGTGCTTCTAAATTTTAAAATAAAATAATATCATGAAGATTTTCTTGGGAATCCTGTGGCAAAGGCCTAAAGTCTGAATAAAAAACTGTGAATTAATATCCTAAGTAGAAAATATCTGGTGTAGATTCAGGAAAGCCTAGTGCTAAAATAAAATTAATACAGGTTAGTCTCTTAGGCATATTTGAAAACAAAGACAAACATGACAAGTAAATAAATTTGCTTATAGGTCACCCTGCAGAAAATTCTGAATATTGAATTCAGAAGGGGTTTGATGTGGTCTCTCTCTGGGTGATCTAATTTTCATTAAGAAGAAGGAATCCTGCTTTACAAACAGTTGCAAAATAATTGAGCTTTTCAAAATTACCACAAAAATTATCTTTAAAAACTTCTTTCTGTGGCTTCTATTGTTTTAATTTGATTAGCAGACAGGTTTCCATATAAAGTATCTGGTATATTAGACTTTTTGAAAACCTGATATTCCTGAAAATTAGAAAATTAATAAAAAAGTTTACAAACGTCAGCAATGAAATTTGATAGAATTCTATTTTTAAATAATTTGGGGTTGGAGTATTTTTTGATTAGCATTTTGCAGAATTCTTTAAGATATATACATGTATTCCCTCTAGGTCACTCAAACTGATCTTAAGAATGTGTTCTAATAAATGGGTAATCATAAAGATATGAAAATGACTAAGGGTATACTTTGAAACACTTTGTTTTAAAAAATAAATAGTAATATTGTTCTTTTAAAAGACTGCTTTTTCAGACAGTTAATAATAATAATGTATAGAAGTTCCTAATAGGTTTTAACATAAAAAAATAGAAAGTGTTATATACACAGATTAATACTGACAGAAATAATAGATTTTAGAATTAAAATTAAACAGTTGATAACATGTTTAGTTTTGTAGGCTTATAAGGATGTAAGTATCCCAGCGGGAACCTGATCCTGCAAAAGGAGTTATGCAAGTGTATTTGCAAACCATCAACCTAGAATCTGTAATACTAAAATCTTGCTATCTATTTTGCAAGGTTTTGGCCGCAAATGGCAGAACCTTGCCAGAGCTTCTTTCTTTAAATAGCTATGTGAGATTATCTGCTTTTTTCCTCCTACTAATTAGAGATGTAAGTTTGCAGATCTGGGGAAGAGAAACCGAGCTATTCTGCTCTAGACTGGACCCCAGCCAAAGGACAGGCTTGGATCAAAGCATTTTGATCTGAACCTTAGCCATATGTATTGGTGGGTTTGTGTGTGTGTGTATGTGTATTTATGTATTTATATTTATACATTACAGGAATCCGGACCTGTGATTTAATCTCTTCATCTTCATGCATTGTATGACTTTATTTGCAGTCCACAAGTCATCTGAATGATGAGCTGTGAATTTATTTAGATATTAAAATAAATTCTAAGCCTCAGTGATTTTTTCTGCATGTACTGAAAATATGTGAAAGCCACAGTGGCTGATACTTACACAGAATTTAAACATACAAAGCATGAAATGCTACTAGTTTGTCATGAAAATTTGATCTACAAAGTGTTTATTTTTTTTCTGTCATTGCTAAATCTATGCTATATTTTATGAACCACAAATGAAAAATGAAAATATATATTTTGAAGTACAGTGCAATTAGTTTTTAATGCAAAACACAGAGAAGTGGTAAGAAGAAATATTTTTTGTTGTTTGTGTTTCTTCAAAAGTAAAAATTAAATACATCATAGAGTTTCTATTGTTTAGCTTACATTCTTCATTTAGTCACTTCAAGTTTTTTAATTTCATAATTGCAGATACTAAAAGTCAGTCATGTTTTGAACCTTGTATTTATAAACTTTGATCCATAGCTAAAATTCTAATAGGATGGAGTGCTATCTCCTTCGTGTCATGTCCCCCCCTTTTACACTGAATGCAAATTGACCCACCGTACATTTTAAGATCAAGCTTGGAGCTCAATTTAAATTCCAGCACATTCAAACTTCTTAAAAATATAAGTTCCATTCAAATGGGAGGTTTTTTCACTGCACACAGAGCTCTAATCAAAAGTAGAGCTGTATAGAATGGTTTAAATTTAATCCAAATCTCAGTGAATTTCATGAATCTGACTATTCAAGCTTTACATGACTGGGCTCATAAATGTTATTTCAGGTTTTATGCATGATAGGTTGCGGGTTGCTGCTGCTTCTGGGCTTCACAACAAATGCCACAAACCAGAGTTCGTCTCTGCCTTCATGCATTTTTCATAACTCCAGCTAAAAAGTAAAACTGTACTGATTGATAATAGCTAATGAATGTGTAAGCTCTTAGTGAATGTTTTCCACAGGTTACTAGTTTGGGTCACAGGCAGTTGAACTGGATAACTGATTATCCATAAAGATCACATTAGTGTATTAGAGAAGAATATGTCAAATGACCAGGTGGCAGAAAAAAAGCCAAAAAAAACCCAAACCACACAGACAAAAATTAAATATTCATTATTTTGTCTATTCATGGTATTCCTGCACACTCTAAGAAACTGGATTTTACACTTTTTACACTGTAATTTGTAAATAGTCCCTGTAGTTTCTTCTTCCAGGGTAAAAATATAGTGGAATGTCTATTCTAAATACATTTCGTACTTGAGAAATTAGGGTTGTAGGCTGAATTATCCCCTTTTTTCCCATTCTTTTCTTATAACAATGCCAAAGATCTTCACTTTCACAAAGTGTGTAGTTCACTTTATGAAAACTGACTAATTTGTCTGGAATTGTGTTATCATACATTCCTACAGATAATTCGTTTGTCTGGTTGCCTTAGTATAATGAATACAGGGACTACAATATCCTTTTTCCTCCTGTGGGTAACTAATGACTTAATTTCTCACCATAGCAGGTTAAATGTTTTCTCCTTCATGACAAGAATGAAGTTTCTCATTTCACAGATGATGCTGTTTGGAAGCAAGTATCCATGGTAATGTTTTAGTTTAACAGTTACATTTCTAGTAGGAGAATATCTGAAGGAATAGTGTGCTAGAATAGTCATGAAATGTATTCACAAGATATATGGACATACTTTTTGAGAAATGGTTAACCAAAGTTAACATGCAAATCTGCATCAAATAAAGCAGTTTAAACTCTTTCACAAGCAGTCATTTCAGACTGCATGCAGACTCAGGAGAACATTACAGCATCACTTATTATTGGAATTACACAATTAAGGAAGCTTATTGTTGGATATTTAAGCATTGCAAATAGTTCTATTTTTTCAAGCTTCCATGACAACTTCAGTGTTTCGAAATAGGATCAGAGAGTCAGATGGGGGGAAGACAATGATTTACTCCATTTGAACCATAATACTTTAGAAACTGAAATTGTGATTTATACAGGAACATCCACACAGATCCTTAAACTGGAGAAGCTGTTGTATAAGCTGCAGAAATCACAGCCTTCTCATTCTGTGTTGGGACATGATATCTGATGGATGGAGAGCTAGCTGGAGGCCACATCACAACTTCAGACTCTTATTTCAGATTAGGAATGTTGTATAGGATGAGACCATACAGAGTGTGATGAAGCTTATCACTGTATTACAGCCCCAAAAACCACCGTGAATGAGATGGCAAGTAACTGCCTAAATATTTACCTGACACCAATGAATTAACAAAGATTGCTGACTTACACAGGAAGATTTCCATTTTAGCATGTTCATCTCATGCCTCATTAGAGTCCTCTTCTCAGTGATGTTAGAATTGTCTTTTTGCTCATGTATGTACCTGGATGGTTATGTGACATTCCTCCTTTTCTTCTCTGTGGTATGAAACTGGAAGGACCTACGTGATTTTGTAACTACTATCACCCAGCCTTTAGCAGCAGTCTGAAGGAAAAGGTCATGGAAGCAAAAAGAGTATTTTACAAACACCACAAAAATTATAAGGGAGGGATAAACTCTTGTTCTCTTATGACTGTGAAAAACCTTTTGCTGAATATCCAATAAATTACTATGAATTCCCCAAACTGAAATTTCCTTAAAGAATTTTAAAAATTTTAAAGAAATATGGATGCGGTTTTAATCCACTTGGAAATATCTCAGGTCAATGATTTTCAAGCTACATAAGATACTATCACTAAAATATTCCAACTGTTTTAGAATTCTATTCTGCTGAGAGCTAGATTTATGTTATAAGTCTAGTTGGTGCAAGTAACTTGGTGCAAAAGTGCATCGATAGAGTAAAGGAACTGGTGATGAGGCTTCTGTATATGCCTTATACCTGATTTCAAACAGGTTGGCTTTGAAAAAATTTAGTCTCCACTACACATGCAATTTACAGATTTTTGAAAGAAAACTATAAGTGTGTACTGTGGATCTGCAGATGGAGCAGCCCATACATTTGTTCTGAATTTAAATAAATAAAGAAAAATGTCACGTAAAACATTAGAGTGATTTTGGAGTGAAGCTTCTGATTTTGTTTTCTCAAAAAATCTAGTTTGCACATCTCAAAATTGGCCCAAAACCTAACTAAATAGGTGATTAGTAGAAAAAAAACCAGGAAATTTACTTCCAAATCATGTTCCTGCTTGAACCCAAAATCTCAAATATCAGCACAACTTTGGAATCAGGCAGAAATTTCGTGCTATTTATATGATATATCTCTGAAAGACAAGTGAGAGGTTGCATTTTGTATGCAAATTTGACCACATGTCTTGAACTATATTAACACATCATTATGGCAATGACTTAGAATATTTGAAGCACGTATCATTAAAGAAAGAAATACATTGCTTTCATAATCTGATGCTTTTCTTCCAAAATGAACATGAATTGATGAGAAGGAAGATGCAGTTCATTTATTGTTCATTAAGAGGCTTTGCCTCTGTAAATCTGTGAACTCTGGCACCTCCAACATTATGATTATGAATTATCTAGAATGATTTGGATCAGTTGGAAATTCACAGCCAGGGAGTATGAAGGGACTTCTGAAACTTTGGCTGTGTAATTGAAACAAAAATCCATATTTCCTGAGGTTCATCTGTCTTTCAGTTTGGGAAGACTATGAGTTTTAATGTTTTGAACTTGTGTTAAATCTAGCCAGACTTATAAAAGTTTCTGGAAGGTGTTTAACCTCTGAACTTTTAACTTTCTGAAGTATTTTAAGCAGAGTTGTTGGATGTCTAGATCCTGTGGAGGAAAACGAAGGTATTTTGACAGTTTAAAATGTCTGGATTGACATCTAGAAAGAATTTAGCAAGCTGGTGTATCTTGATCATATCACATGGAATTTTGAGGTGGAGTGCTGAAAACTGCAAAAAATGACTGCCTGAAGAAAGATATGATTTACTAATTTTCATTTAAACCCTACTATTTGTCTCATAGTAATTTGTAATATATGTGGTTGAGTATACACTGAATTTAGCTGATGTGTTTTTCTCATTCCTTTTCCAACTTACATGCATCAGTGAACCTCTTTTGAGACTATAATATGAATCTTCTGGCTATACTAATTAATGTTAATTAAGTGATGTTAGCAGACAAAAGCTGCTTTCAGATTCTTTTGGAAATACTGACTTTCCCTTCAAGTAGAATATCCAATAAGATTTTGTGTTAATGACATAATGGTAAAACTGGCACATTTAGTCAGTTATATAATTTTGGATAGGGCTGGAGTTATGTGGTAAACACAGATTTTCTCTTTATTCCCAGATTAAAAATATTACTATTGAATTGCTACCTAACTCTCCTCCTGAATTTTCCATTACCTTTTGCAAGCACATGAGTAAAAGTTTAAAAAGACTGACTAAATAAAAATTACTATAATTAGTTCAGTCCGTGAGGATTATGGACTGGGAGAATAAAGTCAAGAATAAAATGATTGGTATAGAGGAAGTATATTTCAGAAAGGGCTGGAGATTCACACCATTGAAAGGAAGAGAGAGGTTTGTCCCCTTGTTAAACTCAAGCAATAAGTTCGTTGATCAAAGAGCAGAGTTCTGTGCTGTCTGACAGAAGCAAAGCTTTACACCTGTGTCTAAGAGCAATCCTGATGAAAGCAAACAAAAATCTTCTGACTGATGGGTCAAGCAGCACTATAGACACCACAGATGAAGAATGGCTGTGCCAACTTTGAGAAGATTCTTAAACAAAAGATATATCAGGTGGTCTTTGAAAGCATAATAAATGTTAAGAATTGTTTTTAATAAACAATACTTTGTGGATAGTTTTTGAATGCCCTGAGATGCATTCCTAGAAAAATAGCATATCTGGCAGAAGTAGGCTACATTACTTAGGATGAGAGTCTCTGAATAGAAACTGAATCTTCTATCATTCAACTATTCAAATTAAGACAGGGGGCAGAATCTGAGGCAAAATAATTTCCATTTCTATGCAAGAATTTGGATCACACAAAGGTAAATCTACTACCTGAAATACCACTGTTTTTACAGGCCACTAAAGGATAGAGTGATGGTCAGAAGGAATAAGAATACTACTGATGAGAGCAGTAGTCAGGAAAATCAGAAAGTTGATGATAAGTGTCCTAATGATTATTGATAGAGGATGTCAGACTGTCACTGTGAAAGTGTATGGAAATAAATGTCACACGTGTTGAGTTTTTCTTACATAGGACATGGAAGATGACTATATAACAGAACATCTCTAGTTTTATGGGATTATTTGTAGTCATTGAACTGACTATTGGCTCTTGCATCTCCTTGGCTTAGATCCTGTGAACATGCTTTAAATATGCATTGGCACGACTATAGAACCACAAAATAATTCAAGCTGGAAGGGACCTCAAGAGGTAATCTAGTCCAACTTCCTGCTCAGCAGGAGGGTCAGCAGAGTCAGCAATGAGATCAGACCATCTTGTTCAGGACTGCATCCAGCTGCACATCCTCCCTGTTCCCCTGTTTGAACTGTCTTTACAATGGAAAAGTTTTTCCTAATATCCAGTTGGAATCTCTCATGTTTCAATTTAAATCCTTTAGTAATCAACAAAAGAATGTAACACAGCAATCTGAAAATATATAAAAGGTATAAAAAGAGAGGATCAGTCAAAACTACAGGCTAGAAAATCATGGAGTCTGTCTTTTCAGAACTTCTTTCTGGGCATACAAAGGAGAGAAAGATGATGGGGAATAGTCACCATAGAAATATCAAGGATAAATCACATCTGATCAGCCTGACTGCCTTTAGTAAAATGTCTGATTTGTGGAAAAGGAGAACACTGGATGTCATTCACTGACTTCAGCCAGGCTTTTGATAACTGTATCCCACAATGTGGTTATACAGAAGTTGTGACTTAAGTGTCTGGCTTGGTAGACAACTACCTGGGTAAAAAAAATTTGTATGATAAGGCTGAAAAAATAGTGTCTAGTGCATTGTACTCTACCTTGGGATTGGTTACAAGTAGTATACCACAAGAGTCTATCATGGGACATGTCCTCTTTCGCATCTTCATCCATGATCTGGAGGAGGTAATGGAGTACTTGCTCACAAAGTTGGATTATTACATCGAATTGGGGGGGTGGGGGGGCACTTTTGAGCAGGAGGTTAGATGACCTCCTGAGATCCCTTTTTAACCTCAGTTATTCAATGATTCTGTGATTCTATGATTGAATCAAATCCAGTTTGAGAAAGCCTGGAGAATTAAGCTTTACGGAGAACCGTGAAAGGTCTGTTTCAAAGCTTGAGATTTTATTTGGATGTGAATAGAAATCTCTGCATTGCCCTTAATGAAAGGATTACTGACAGAAACTGTTTCTGGATGGTTTTAACTTATTGCAGGAGTATTGCAATCTCCAAATACAGAATGTAAACCAAATGCTATTAATACACACAGGGTGCAGACATTTCTGAATGTGAAATTTCTACATAAGAGAGTTATTGAATCAAGATATTAATATCCTTTGCCATTAATATCTCTGTAGCAAGAGGCTTAGTTGTACAAATGGCCCTTCAGTAATATGATTACAGTCTTATTAAGCTCAATTCAAAAGAAAGGATAAGCAAGAAAGATTCATAATCAAGGTTTATAAAGTTAGAAGGGTGAAGTGAGAAATCAGGGAACTAGTTCATGAACTCAAATTGCCTGAGTACTGAGAGGGTTGAGTAAAGAGATTTGAAATTTTATAAACACAAATGTACAAAAATATCTGGAGCTTCACTTCAAGACAGGAAATTTTTTGTAGAAAAAGTTCCAAACTATAGACACACCTCAGAAAGGGCACACATTAGCAAATAAATCTAGAAATGTCAGAAAAATTGACTAATCAATAAATAAGGCTATAACTTTGAGGTCAGGGGAGGGGGGAGGGAGAGGAGAAAATAGCCAGAGGTAGAATTTATTTTGTTCTTGAAAAGAAAGTTAAAAAGTTACAAAAGATTCTTAGACACCTCATAAGAAAACTAAGGCTTCTATGCAGTAAGGATGAGGGAGACATTAAAAGACAAATACATTGCTGTGGTTTTCAGTAAGACAATAATAATGAATAAAAAGGCAAAGGCAGAAGGACTAATGAGGATGAATGTATGACAATTAGAATTCCACATCTGAGATTAAGGAAAAATCAAAGATTAAATGTGTTAAAGTCATAAGGACTTGATAATCTCCAATTTAGAATTATGGAAAAAAGAAAACTTGCAGTAGAAACAAGAGGTCAAGTAGACTAAGTATAACAAATTGGAAATGGGAATATATAAATGTAAGATAGGGAATATTTATATATATATATATATATATATATATATATGAGAATAAGGGAGAGGCAAAGTCAGGTGGCCTATCAGCTTGACCTAAATAATGTAGAAAATATCAGAACACATTTTGAAGCAAAGTATAATAATACATGGATGTAAATGAAAAATAGGAGACAAAGAGATACATATTAAGAGAAGGCAGACTGATTTTTTAGTTTTCTAACTAATGTTCTAGACTAATTTTTCTTTCACTGGTGAAATAATTGTCTTTTTATACTAGCAAAATGTGATAGATCTCATCTAACTAGCATGTAAGTAAAGCTTAGATATTCTCCTGGAGAGGAACTTATTTATTAAGAATCATAGAGAAATCTGATATAACGCTAAATAAGAAGTTATTAATTAAGATGACAGAGATGATAACTAAACCCTAAAATGAACAATGAAGTGGCTAACAGGTAACCCAGACTGTCCTGGAAAGGGAACAGTGGTCTGGCACAAAGATGCTTGTTAATGTTTTCATTAGTGAAGTCAGTGCTAAAAGTTAAACTGTGACGATGAAAATTCTTCTGACATAACATAAGGTGATGTAATCAGTAGAAAAAAGACGAGTATAATATAGAAAGCAATAGAGTGTGTTTTCATTAGCATTTTATTTCAGGGCAACAGGGAGCTTGTGAAGTCAGTCTCCTGATTTTCCCCACTCATTGACCTGTGGTTCACAAATGAGTGTCTCAGAAAACAGCTGGAAGATGTTTCCTGGAGTATCAGGCAATGTACCCAATGCTCTTTAATCACAAATGGGTTCACTGTATCAGACTGATCTACATCAAAGTTTAAAAAAACCCCGTACCCCAAAATGTGTGGACATGAAGTCCTTAGTACCAGCTAGTGCACTCTACAGATCCACTCCTACTATTTTCATTATGAAGCCATAAACTACATTCCTTTTAGGTAAAATTAAACTGAAGCCTGAACTCCAGGACAGTACCTATCATATGCCAGCCCCTAGTGCTCAGTCCATAGGATCAGACTAGCCAAGTCTGAACTAAAGCCTCTGGCAGGTGTCTTGGGTAGACAATAGGGTCCGAGCAACCCAATTTTTGTGATACAGATCCACTCCTACTGTGCTACTGTGCAGCTGTACTTTCTAAAGTAGGTATAGCCTTTGAGACACTCAGAGCTGGAATAGCAGAGGTTTACACTGTAAAATGGGGATTTATCTGTTGGAAACCACTTGGAAGGAGAAACTTTGGTTATATTAGTGCATCACAGAACAGTATAAGCCAATGGAATAATGAGAACATGGAAAGGGGAATGTGCATGACTCAGCGTATTTCCTATATTGATGTATAAAACACAGTAATGTAATATTAACACCTTTATACTAGAATTTAAAGACCACATTTTTTCAAAACTAAAATGTCTTTAAACATTTAACCTTTTTAGCTATGTTTATGACATTGCTTGGAACATCTGATTTTCAAAAACTGGTTACTCTTCAAGTTAACCATTTACAACATCTTAACGTGAGAATACAAAATTGAGATTCTCAGTCATGTTATTTCCTGTATTTGTCTCAAATTACAAAAAATTTAAATAAGCAGAATAAAAAGCCATTGAAATAGCTCTAATTTCCTATGGAATCCTGATAAAATAACATTAAAATAACAATATTAATTTATGTATAATGGTCTGTCTGTGGATTATCTGTTACTGAGGGGCTGGAATCTTTCAACTCTTATTTGTCAACATGGATGAAAAAAAGAAGTTTGGGTGGCAAATTACATTTGCAATGTATTTGTATATATCTATGCTAATGTACAAGAATATATTTGTGTTAATTACCACATTATGTATGATTTTCTTAATTTCCTCTTCATATTTATTCCTAATACATTTGTATACATTGTAAGAAACTATTCTGATAGTAAGTCTTTCTGCATTGAATCTATTATTTGAATAAAAGAAATTAACTATAAGGAAGTTTAAGGAACTCTTGTTTTAAAACATTACTATGCAAAACAGAGAAAACAAAAATATTAGGGGATGATATGAAAAGTGCTGCTTCAGTCTTGATAAATACTAGCCGAAAACTACCTCTTAAAGAAGTTTGATATTGGATCAAAATTGTAGTTAGGACCTGACAGAATCATTAGTTTCTTGTGCTTTGTTATTTGTTGCTTTTCTATAAAATCTGCTGTTGAATTGCCTGTTATCACTTTGGGTATTTTGAAATTCATATCTACTTTCTGATTTTTATACAAATCTTTGTGCTGTCCTTTTGGTGAATGTATAACAAGGTACATAGAGTGCCTTACACTTTGAAGAGAGGCAGAGTTGCTTCATCTCCTTATTGGTCCCAAAATCCTGCACAGAGATTTTGGAAATGGTTATTCTTGAAGATTAACATTTTCAGGTTCTGTTCTGTATCTCTATTTTTTTGTTTTCCAGATGTGAAACTTAGTAAATGTTGTAGAAACTTTGCCACATGTGAGGGGAAACTGTTCCACAGTACCTGTTAATTATTAATAGCTTGCCTGTGCTTTGAGACAGTTACTTTTTCCAAATCCTGGATACGTCTGTTTCCTTCCAAAAATAGTAGTAAATGATGTTCCAAAAACCCCTCAGTGCCCTGTTATGAGCTCTATTCATGTTGTATCACTCAGTACTAATTACCAGGTGTTTCTTTAGGCCCTCATCTTTCAAAGTTGTGATCATCTGCTCATTTTTATATACTGTGAATACTTCCATTAAAGGCAAGGGTCTTCTCACTGAGATTAAAGGTAAAAGCACATGTTAGTCTTTATGAGATGTCTTTGGAGCTGCTATTATTAGCTTTGATTTATCTATTGTCTATTTTTTAAAAAATAAGACTGAATGAAAGATAAATTTTGAATCTCAATAGAAAACATTAGTCAGCAAGTTATTCCTTTATTTCATTTCTGAACTATATCAAACTAATAAAATCACTCCTTGGCCACATTACTATCTAAGATATACTTGGGTTTGATGCGGTTTTAAAATCAGTAGTCCATATGTACATTATTTGCTGTCTTTCATGATTTTAGAAACATATCATGTCATATTCATCTGTTTATTGCTATTTTGGGATGTCAGGAAACTAGATCAATTGATGATTCCAAATGCAACTTACAGCAAATTTAGGATGAGTGAGACGTTTTTGACTTAAACATTATTTTAAGCTTTATGTAGGGCTGGAAAACCATTGAAGACTGATCCTACTATTACTAAAGGGAGTTTTATTAATTTCTCTGGTAGTAGACCTGGATTTTGCACAAGAGGTTTTGTCAACTTAGTTTTAGCCAGCATTTATACTGCAGAAAATGTACTTCCATTACACCAGTCTGCCTTATGCATGTGCCACATGCTGTATTGATGTGCATCCAAAAATAATAAAACACTCAAAATGTGAAAGGAAGAAACTATTATGCATAAGTCATTGCAAGTACAAAGCCAATTTTGTATTGTGGGATGGTGTCCAGAAACATACTCAAAGTGAGGAAAGAGTTTTATTTCTCTAAAAACAAACCTGAATCTTAATTTAAGCAAAGTTTAGTTGAAATTATTTTCTTTATTTTCCCTGAATGGTTTCATTTCCATCAAGATACAGGGATTGGGTTTTGTTTCTTTTTTTCACAGTACTATTTACAGATTTTGTTCTTATTTACCACGAAATAAAATTTCTCTTAAATGTTTCCAGGCCCAAAACTAAAAAAAAAAAAAAAAAAAAAAAAAGAAAATCTCTTTGATTATCTTGATCTAAGAAACTCTCCTGCTGGCAAATCATTCCCTCTCTTTTAGTTTTTCTTCCAGAGCCAAAGGACGTGGTAAGTTCTGAACTGCCTGGACCCTCTCTGCTCTAGAGAAGCTGCTAGTCAGAGAGTTATGACATGTGGTAAGCATGTGGGGGACCAGTTTTTAGCTTCATTTTGTTGGGGAAAAAATTTACTTTCTGTTCTGTCCAAACTGTTCTGCTTCCTATAAATAATTAGATATTCTGTGGACCAGAGAATGAAAGGGAAAGACATCTTCAGAAAGGCAGTGGTTTGGTACTCAGCTAGCAGATGGAAGAGGTAGCTTTACATTCTGCAACATCCCACTTCTCAGGTGAGGACTGTTATTGTTTTCTAGAAAGTTAGTTCTTATTCCTAAACAAATGGATCAGGTTCAGCAGGCAACTTCTATTCTAGTTCTATTTTGGCAAAAGGATCAAGAAGTCCCAAGGGATAAACGAGGAGTATCCAGTCTAGGATGAGAATCTAAACTGCCCAAAAATGGACTCTTCTGAACTTGCTGAAATTTTAAGTTATCTGCACAGTCAATGTTTGCTGAAATTTATATGTTCCTAAAAGATTTGCTTTCAAAAACTTGAAAATTTTAAACAGGAAAGAGTTGGCCAGGAAACCTCTGCTCATGTATCAACTTCAAAAGGGAGATGTTAATTTTGACACAGTATTCTGAGACAGTCTGATAAAAGATGCTATGCAAATGTGAAGTATGTTTTAAAATAATGAAATAAAAATTAATGTAAGTAATAAAACGCTATAAAATACAACTATTTTTTCTACAGAATGGGGCAGAAGAGAATGGAAACTGTTTGTTGGGGTAATATTTTAACCAAGATCCTGAACTGTTATTAAAGTGAAAACCAGTATTTCCTCAGATAAATTAATCTTTTATTTCAAAAAATTACAAACAATTCCACATTCTGAATATAGAAAAATAAAATGTTGAATAAACTTTCTAGCTCCTCATCTCGTCTGACTCGCTGAATGTGATGGTGAGCAAATGTTTCATGAAAACACAAGAACTAAATAAAGCAAAAAAATAAGATTCTTAGAAGCTTTCCACTGGGATGGCATGTATTTTCCTACTGGTTATTTGTTCCATTTTATAGATGAGGTCACAGAAGTTCATGAAAAGATTCTGATGTCCAGACGCCACTGTATGGGCCATTGTACACTTTGAAAAATGCACCCATTTGCTCACACTCATATTAAAAATATGTGTAATTAAACAGAAGTTAGTTCAAACACATCTACAGACAATAGAAAATGAACAATTCCTGCTTTGCTGTAGATAATTTCCCACTGCCTTGGTCAGGTGCTCTATTCGTATCTGTACCAAAGAGTAAGGCAGCATCATTCTCATTTCATCATTTCTTCTTGGACCAGCCCTGCCAACGACAATCCCAAGTTCATGCCAATGAAAATAAAGCCCCAAGGTTTAGCAGAATCAGTGAAGGAAATACAACAAAAAACACATGAAGCAAACTGTAGTGAGAGGATTTTATTGGTGGCATTTGAAAGCAACTTCAACAGCTAGAACTTTTTCAAAGCATTACATATCCAAGCACAGCCAAGGTCCTGGCATTTCGGCATGCGCTGCAGGTTTTGTTCAGCAGGGTGGGTGGAACCTCGCATCAAACAGTGCAGCTACACGTAGTTAACAGCTCAACCTTCTGCTTGCCCCTGCAGGGCAGAGTTTTACAGCTCTAAAACAAAACACACCTCACCTCCTTGCAAATTAGAGGCTAGATCCTGCCAAATAACAGTATGGAAAGAAGCAGCATGACAGCAAGAACTGAAGGATCACAGGATCAAATTGACCAAGAGAGCTGAAGGGGTGCTGGCACCATGATGAGCGGCGATGGGCACAGCCTGCACGCCCACATCAGGAATGACATGGACATGGCCGCACAGGCCTCCTGTTTCACTTGGGCTGCATCTGCCTGGAGATGAGGCTGCAAAATCTGTTCCTTTTGCATATTTTAAGCCTTTGGAAAGCTTCAATAAGTTGTTATTTCCTTCTGCTTCTAGTTAGCCCTTATAGTTTTGCTGTTTTGATGTGAGCTGACTTTGTGAGGTCAGACGGGTTAAATGGTGTTTGATTAAAATCAGAACACCCAACAACTACTGTTTCACAGTTTGACTTTGTTGGCCTCTTCATCTGGGAATTCAGGAAGACACCTTTAGCTTAAAAAAAAAGGCAGCTTTTTTTAAAGCTTTTTTTTTTTTTTTTTTTTTTTAATATGGTTTAAAGAGAAACAAAGAAAAAAAAGCCACATTGAGTATGTTTTTCTGGCAATAGGCCTGCCACTGTTTATCAAACCAAGGCAAATCCAATTAGCCTGTGGCCTGCCTCCCAACCTTATTAACCTGCTCAGCTGTGAGAATCTCAACAGCCCCTGCCAATATCTCATTTCTCCAGCAGCTGATAAGATCAGTTCAAGATATTCAATGGGGTTTCCTTTCACTTCGGCTTCATCACAGTCACCAGCATCTTAACCGTGGTAGCCGGATCTTATTTTCCTCTCATTTACTACATGAAATAGGATGGCAACTCCGAGGCCTATGCAGCTTGTTGGAACAAACACCGATCAGGCCTTCGCAGCGTTTGACAGGACGGGCTGATTTTCCTTATCACGGCTTGCCCACAAAGGCCCGGGCCAGGCCGGGGTTATTAGCATTCCTCGGCGAGATGCGTCAGGCCTATTTCTGTCACGCAGACAGATTGAGCCTTTCACTCAGGCTTGCGAATGAGTGACACATGGCCTGACTGGGAGGACAACATTGTTATTTGAGTTAAGAAATCAATTTGTATCAAATGTACACTGTAATTTATTTGTTGGCTTTGAAGGGAACCTGGCTGAGATAAATGGGAATGGGCTTCTTTCTTCCCCCCTATGCTGAGCTGATAAAGTTCTTGTGAAGCTCCAGATAGCTCCAGTCAGAGCCAAAGTGACAAACATGTTTAAAGTTGCACAGTGATCTTTAAATCTCAAAAAGAACACCTTGTCGGACATGATAGAACATTTTTTACCTTTTCCCTCTATCTGTCAGAAAGCTGCTGTGACACATTGCTTTAGTATTTTTGCTGACATTTTCTTTATCAAGCACATCTGTTTGTGGTCGAAAGATGCTTATTCCTATTTTCTTCAATCTACAGCAGCCTAGGAAACTGCCAAAAGGAAGGAAGAAAATGAGACATTCTTTCCAAGAATAATGTTTATTTAATTCTTTTTTAATTGTGACTTTTCTTGATCAGGTTCCAGTTTTCTTTTTACTTTTGTTAAAAGAGAGAAGAAATGTGTGGAGAACGTGTTTCATAAAATCTTGTCTATTTCAAGAAGTTTGGTTGAGTTCAGACTGATGGTGCATTAAGATGTTGGTATTATATCTTAAATCATGAGCTACGAGATTGACATTCTCCTCTATTAGAGTTATAAATACAAGTCTAAGTGTTGGCTCTATGCATCAGTGTTTTTTTCTTTGAAATAATATGAATAATCAAAAGTTACATCTATGGTTTCACGTATGCTTGCAGTTATGACTCTATAATGAAAAAATGCTAGCAAACTAGCCACAGGCAGAAGCAGCTCATTGACATTTCCATACAATAACCTGGCTGTTTAGTTTTGGTTTTCAAAAGTGATCTAAATGTAACATGTCATATTAGATGACTATATAAGGTACCTTATCTTTCCTCTGCTTTACAGCTTTCCACCTGCATATGGGCTCTTTTTAAATAGATGTCTGTATGTATGAATGTATATACGCACAAACATTATAAAGCAACATAGACTGTTATACTCTGATTAGTCCACACAAGGTACAGCCATCCTCAAAGCAAGGTTAAACTTGAGGTAGTCTGAAGCGTGCAACCAGGGTAATACACACTTCTGGTCCTTCCAGAAGCTAGGTCAAATGTGATTAGCAGTACAAGCAGTTTTAAGATAAGTTGGTTTTAGGAAGTGTAAAACTTATTAATGGCCTGATCACACCATCACCAAAATGGTCACACTATTCCCTGGAATTTCGGGGAGGGCCATGCATCAGGATTAACTCTTCTCACGGGCTGCCTAACCAATATATTTCATTCTCCTCTTTCCTGCCTTTCCTCTGGGAATGTTGCAATCCTTTAGGCTGTGAGCAGCCTGCCAGTCTTAGATCTTGTTATACCTATGAGTACTGACACAGTAATAGTGTTAAGCCTTGCTCTCAGGTTTCTTCTGTGCAGTGCCCTTTGGGTGAGGGCTTGCCCTTTTACCTTTATGCCCAGGTGCATAATGACAGTGCTGTTACTCTCACTTGCCTGACATTTTTTTATGTGGTGCTTTTTAAACCTTAACTCCGTGTTTCCATGTTTAGGCCACAGATTCAGATTTTGTCTCAGTTTATCAACCCAAAGACATTGTATCATTTTAAGTATTTAAAATGGTTTCTGGTATTCATCCCATGGCAAAGTCTACAGGTGTGACTTCTGACTTTCAAATGCTCAGAGCAGGCAATATTGCAATCCAGCTGTAATTACCAAAAATAAAGTGCTCCCTGTTTACATTCATATTTCTACATAAACATATTCCATGAAACATCCACCTTCTCAAACAATAACTGTACTTTGCCATGCTCTTTTAACTATATCTGTGTAGCTCTTCACAATTATTACAGCCTAAGCACATCAATCAATTCATTGTCAGATCAAACTCTTCAAGAAATCATACCAAATATTTATTTAACCTCATTTCTTTAGAAATAACCATTGCCAGTGGAGTAATTTAGACCCCAGAAATGGCAGTGCAAAGTAAAACAGCCTCTAGCTCTGATACAAGAGCACTCTGTCATGTCTACAGCTTCACTCTATTAAAATAATACATCCTCCAAAGCACTTGTTTTGGCCTTCTCCTGCCTTATCTTATATCCCTTAATGACAGAAAATGGAAAGCACTTAATTTGTCTTCCAGGTTTGCATTAATTCATTACGAGAAATGTCAGTTTTGTCTCTGCTGCGAGCAGACCCCTGACAATAATGTAAAGATGAACCCTTTGCATGGAATTTGGAGAGGAAAAAAACAGATGCAACAATGTGCCAGGTTTGTTTATGCTTTACTGTGTATTATGTTCTCTAAAAAACACATCTGGCAGCAGGAGCAAGCTGCCGTTTACCTGGTCTTCACTAAATCACAATAATCAGAGGGAATACTCTGGTCCAAGGGATTCCCTTCTGTGTCTTACTTGAGAGCAAGTGAATGTCCGCAGCTGGGAGAAGCTTTTGATGAAACCTGTGGGGCAGATAGTGTGAGAAACCCAACAAGCAGAGAGTCTGCAGCAGGACCAATGGTTACTGGGGAGATCAGGGACATAGATATAAGGGGACAGGAAAAAAAAAAAAACAAAAAACCCACAACCCAGAGAAAATCCCCTTTTCCTCAGGAGATGATTGAATTGAGTTTGGTTCAAGAAACCCTGAAAGCTGATGGATTCAGAGCAAGTCTGGAAAGAAGCAAAGATTCAGTGGGCAAGGAAATATTTATTTTTGTATTCTTTTATTTTTATTGTCTTGCAAAACAGGTCTCACTTTAAAAAGGTCCATTGTTTTAGTCTGAGCTAAAATAAACTATAACTTCGAAGTTCATTGGGTATTTTCAGCGTGCTTGCTTTAAGAACAATATCTACCTCAAAATTCTTGCTGACTCAGAGTCCCTTCCCTGAAAATACCTCTGCATATCCTGAAAACTGCAAGAAACAGCAAACAGGGACAATGAACACAGATTCTAGCTCTTTCACTACCAATTATTATTAATCCTAACTTCACATGTAGAAGGGATGAATTGTTATTTTCATCTGTAAATTAGTGAAAAAGAAAACTCGGAATAAAATTCTAGTCCTTAGTATAACAAAACACAATCTGCATCCTTAATATCGATTAATTATTCAAGTGAAGTGTCCTGCGTTGTGTAAGACCTACTGACACAAAAGGGCTCTCTGTTACCTTTGGGCAGTCAGACTACTGGAAGGTTGTTGCTGTTGATGTTGTTGCTGTAAGTATGATAAGAGATTTGAAGCTTTACCTCAGAGTATCAATGTCCCCTTCCCTAGGTCCCAAGCATAACATGGCTAGAAGTGGTTATTATTTTTTATAAAAATATCATGTTTCTAGAGACAATGGCCCCCTAGAATCTTACCAGAAGAGAAGGGAAAGGGAGGAAGAATATAGCAGTGTATGTCTTCCCAAGTTGCTGCTACAGCAGAAGTAACATTTCTGGATCTACACTTAGAGACAGAATAAAATAAGAAACCAGTTTGCCTCCTTCACCCCCAGCTCTGACTGCTGTCAACAGCAGTCAACTTGAAACAAGGTAAAGGGGAGTTGAATGTGGTGAGCAACAGGCAGTGCTGAAATTGAATTTTTTTACATGTGTTTGGTAGGCATACTTGCTAAAAAGAATGACACAACGTGAAGTGACAGATATGTTAAAGCTGTAAATATATAAAAGTTTGGACAAACACTAAACATGCTTGGGAGGAAGAGCCGCTTTAAACTGGAGGTAGTAGGATGACAATTTGAGGCACAAGAGTTAAAGCCTCAGGATTAAAGAAAACACAACTTCCATTGAAGAATACTTTAGGAATGGTAAGTATGTCTGTCTGTGTGTAACCTGTGTCTAGTGCCTGCATGCTACATGCTCTCACTGATGAGTGAAAACAGCAAAACAACAAGTTCTCTCAGCGAAGCCATAGAACATTGCAAAACCTTTTAGGGAGTAGAAAAAATGAAGCACTAGAATGTTCAGTTTCATTTCCCCTGATTTCTGAACAAGGTTTGAGATGGTGTTCATTAATTAACCCTAAATTTTGAACCGGTTACTTGCTCCTGACAGTCAAGTCCTGGTTAATACGAGGGAGAAGTGTACCACTGCTTATTAATATAGGCTGAGAGAAAAGCCTTCCATATATTAGGTAAGTTAAGTTTCCTGACTCTTACCTTTTTAGACTGAAAGTATCCATATAAATATTTGCTTCACACTGAATTATTTTGGACAGTTTCAGCCAAAGTGATTTGGGGAATGATACAAGGCAAAATATGTTGTTTTGCCTGTGATAGAGGAATTCTGATGACCTTTTATTTAGTCCAGTATGTATTCCAGCAAATGCATCCTTTTGAAAAGAAGGAATTTGATGGAAGGCAGTTCGCTTGGCAGACTGTTGACTTTCATAAGCTTTTTTTAAAGCAAACCCAAATAATTGTGATGTTAGCATCTAATTACAAACTGTATAATAATGTGCATAGATTAGATAGCAGGACTATGATTATGAGTAAATATTGTCATTTTTGTAGCTGTGGTAATTTTAACTCTGTATTTGAAATAATATTCTCAAAAATATTTTGTGTGTTCATATATCAGATTTCATGCAACTGCTCTAAAAAACTGCTGAAATAATTCTACACAGTAGATCATCCTTAGGTGAGCAGGTAGACACAATGCTAAAATATTTGTTATATCACATACAATTACATTTGGTTACTGGTTACTTTGGTTACTTAGTAAGAAATGCTTCAGGCTTAACAAGTAGGAGATTGTGATATTTAGGACAACCTGCCTTTGCTATCATAACAATATTCAAGGTATAAATGAATAAAATTTTCTTTTCAAAAAGAATGTACAATTCTCAAAGATTTAATTTGAAGTCTTCTGGGGGATTAAGTGGTATAGTGTTGCTGCTACAGATCGAGAGAGTCTCTTTCACATGATCTCCTAGGCTTCAACCTGTCCAGCTCTGGCAAGCGTTAGAGATATTGTAATCTGTATGAGATGAACTTGGTGAGGATCATTTCCCACTGTCATATGCAAACTTACTATCATACATTGCACTAAAGAACATCGTTTCTCAACTGTAATTCTTCAATTACCAGTTGCAGAAGGCCTGAATGAAGAACCTGATCTCAGCTGGGCTCTTTAAATCAGAATCCTCAGGAGGCACTGAATGAATCATATTACTCACTATAATTAAAATAAACCAAAAAAGAACGACAAAAAAAACCCCAAAGAAACCAAAAAAACCAACAAACTAACAAAAAACCACAAAAAAACAAATAAACAAAAAAACAAGCCCCCAAAACCTAGAAATGCCATAATTCTCCCAAGTGTTTTGGGTAGCAGACGGTCAAAACGAAGAGTCCAAAATACATAATTTTATTTTTATTATTTTTACTTTGGTATCTGACATTTTTTGACCTCTCTCAGTAAGCCATGGAGTGAAAAAGAAGTTGTTATACAACCCCGGCTTTCTCTGGCTCCACAGGCATTCAGAGAGCACAGGAAAAGGACAGAGAAGGCCCTGCCTTAACAGTCTCTGAGGCAGCTGCAAGCCAGAGCCACAGATGCAGCTTCCTGTCTGCCCAGCAGGTTGTTGGAGGAGCATCTCGAGGTGGATGGCTCCCACTGTGGGTTTCTGCAGCCCATGGATCTCAGCAGCTAAAGAGCTGATTGTTGGAGACAGTCTAACTACATGTAAAACACAACCTTTGTAACAGCCTCAGATTCTTTCCTTTTCTTACTGCTCAAGCCTGGGGAAAAAAAAAAACAAACAAACAAAAAAACAACAAAAAAACCACAACAGCAAACAAAAAAACCCCACAAACAAACAAAAAAACCCCCACCAAAACCCCAACCAAACAAAAAACCACCAAACATTAAAAACATGCAAAACCCTTGACACCAAAAGCTAGGAGGTGATCTATTCCAAACCCCTTTTATAATTTGACTTTTGCTGCTTGGGAACCACTTATTTAGCACTGTATTGCTGCTTTAGGTGCTAGCATGGAAGACCAGTGCAGTTGTGTTCCAAATCTCATTCATACTAAAAATATACTAGCTTACTAAAACTGTATGCAAGACAAATATGTGTGATATTATTCAGCAGTCCGCAATCCACTCTGCAGCCCCTTTGTAAATGCTTGCTTTGGGAATATCTAAAGTATTTTGTGATATCCAGTTGCCACTGTTGGGTTAAGTAAATTAGAGCAACTTGTTTCCAGCAAACTCACCTTAGAGTGAGTGATGTGCTTCCAAATGTTTTCTGTCAAAGTGCTTGAGATATGATGTTAGGAGACTTTTAATAAAATATTTGGTTTTAGTTAAAAATAGCAAAGGCAAACACACTGCTCATTAATAATGGGGTATACTGTAAATGATAGCTTTCAACAGAGTAATAGAACACAGCAAACAAAGAAGAGCAGTAGAGGCAAGTAAAAAGGAAAGTAACTTTGAAACTCTACTGATTAAGATGCTAAAGTAGTTTCCAGTGTTTATTACAAAAAAGCTAATTAAAGAGTTTACATTTTATCATGCACAGTAAAGAACTCCTGACAGGCATTGTTATAATATGAAATGCTGCAGTCTCCAGTAGAGTTTAATTTAGAGCAACAACAAAGAAGGGAAAAAGAAGAAATAAAACAATTGAAATGTTGCAAGCAGACTGTCTTAAGCTCAAGGGAGGCCTTTCAGAAAACCATTTGGTAGAAGCAATGCAAACTGAGCTACTACCCTGGGAATAATATTTTTCCTGAAATTGTTTCAGGTTGAAGTGTTTATAGAAGGCAGTATATAGGTTGTGTAAGCCACTGGCTAAAAGATTGGAAAGTATAGCTTTTCATCAAAGGCTAATCATGGTGATTATGCAAGAAGATCCACAGATGCTGGTGTAAACCATTCACTTGAGAATTAGTGATTCTACTTCATTACTGACTAGATCAACAGATGTCCATATTGTGACCAATGGCAAACATTAACTTGCTAATAAACAGCATCATGTTTACTAAACATATTCAACTAAAGCAAAATTTTGACATCTTGTACAGATGTGTTAATTTCTTCCAAACACATTTTTGGCCCAAAAGCGCCTTGGAAACTGTATTGATTTCACTCTTGCCCAATTGCTTCGTGATGAATAATTATAGATTATGCATATCAATTATTTTAAACCAGTCAACCATGTTTTTTTTACTTCAGCTACAATATTTTGTTGTCATATCTACAGTCTTGAGGTTGAGAAGCTGATTCTACTTTTGGCTAGTAATTTTTCTGCAGGAGATATGAGAAGGCAACTTTTGTTTGTCATTAGCAGCCCTTGGGATCTTCATATCTTATTTTCCTGGCAGTCAGACATATGAGCTGTTGCAGAGGACAGAGTTGAGCTATAGGACACTGAATACACAGAAGACACACTGCTCTGTCTCATTTTCTGTCACCGATACAACTGTATGATTTGCTTTCCTAATGTTTGACTTGGTGTCAGAGTTGGAGGAAAATTAATTGTCAGAGAACCAGCTCAGATAAGGTGGCAGCATGAGGAAGGACCACAAATACCTAGTAGCAATGTTTCTTGCTGTCTGTGTTGAGCAGGGATTTCCAGTCCCTTGTTCAGCATATCATAATGAGAGGAGTTCTGGGACACTAGACTTCTGCTGGAATCTCTTGGAGCCCAGACAGTCCAAATATATATGATTATAGCCACACAATATATGGCCACAGACATATCATTCTTCCTTCCAGATTTTACATTTTAAATTGGTAGAAATGAATCACTTCAGTATTGCATGCAAGACACCAGTACAACTTACTGCCACAAGAGAGCATTCCACTTTGTACAAAATTTATTTATGAAAAGGTTTCCTCATATAAATGGAAATTAAAACACCATCATTTTTACTAGGTAGGCTTTCTTCTGTTTCTAAAGCTGCTTTCTTTCCATAAACTTTCCATTGCCTTTGCTAAAAAAAGGCTTTCTTTCCCTTTCTCTGAAGTATGACTGGGCTGCTTGTCTCTGTTAGAAGACAGTGCAGACCTCTGTGAATCATGGTGTGTATCTTTCTTTCTACCACCCAGACATTACTGCTGTAACTTGTAGATTGAATTATCAAATGTATTCTACACTAAGACTTCTTGAAATAGCTTGGTTGTCATGTGGCTGCTTTGCTGCAGAGTGATATTAGTCACACCGTACTGTCCCAGACCTCTGAAAATCTTTTTGTTTTCCAGACATAATTCACAGTTTTGGTTTTTCATCTGTAGTCTCATAAGTGGCATCTTTCCCTGCCTTCTGCACGTAGTGTAACATAGTTGGGATGCTCATGTTGATAAGATCCTCTGTTTACAATTCTGTCAGCTGTAGAACAAATTTTTTAATAAAATGAATTTGCTCCAATGAAGTTCAAATCAGTAGATAGTCACAGCATGGTGTAAAGTCAATTCGTTCACTCAGTCTTTTCAATGAATTGGATTTGAGATGGTTCCTTTTGTGTTTTCTTTGGAAACTAAATGGTCTCCTTACAGCAAATGCACTCATATCTCCCAACAGGGCCCCTTTACTCCTGGGTACTGCATTATGCTGTCTTGCCATTCATGCCAGCATACACTGTGGATACCTTGTGTTGCCCATTACCCAGTATGTACCAGCACTGTGATCAGCACTGATGTAGGGCACTGTACATCAGCAATGCCAGAGCTGATTGCTCCATGGGCTACTTTTCCCACAAACATGGGGCTTCATGCTGCTGATTTTTTATGGAGTAGCCACTCTGGTTTGCTGTTTAGGGCTTAATCCCAAATCCATTAGAATCAACAGAAATTTGTTCCTGTTGTCCCTATTAATTTCAGGATATTTTGTGGATATTTTGTGAAGGTGTTCACATTGCTCTTGAAAATTTACCACCTTCTTAGTGGCTGTAGTATGTAAATAACAACTTCTTATTCGTTTATGTCTTTGTTTTCCTAAGTTTACAGATGAGGAAAATCGGAAAAGTTTTCATGCAACACTGGACTTAAATATCCCCATTGATGGGATGTACTTCAAACAACAGAATTTCCTTTACTCCTTTTCACTCTTGCTGTCTGTTTCCACCCTTCTCCATTCACATTTGTGGTATCATCATATTACATGAAAGGAAGTTTTTCTTTAACATTAGGCTCATAAAAGTAAAAGATAATACAATGAATGAATATCACTGAGAGCCAATTTTTCTCAGCTAAGCTTTAATGCAAGTTCAGGGTACCTAGAGTGAGCTGTGAAGGGAGACAGAAATGAGACTTCAGGCAGTTTTCTAAAGAATGAAAATCATTCCTCTCTTGTTCTATTGTTGCACAGGGCCAGCAGGTTAATGGCAGAGGAGCTTTATAGCACATAGAATTCAATGGCTGTGGAGGACAGAGGGCCACAGCTGGAGATGTAGCCTGTGCATTTTTGTGCCAGTGTTCAGTATCCACAGGTGCATTGTTTAGCAGCAGAGGGTGGGGGCAGTTATTGGTACTAGACCATATTGGAACATGACAGTAATTTGTCTCCAACAATGGCTGTGGCCAGATGTGTATTTGCTTCACTGTTTTTGAGAGGAGTTTTGCTTGATTTTTTTTTTCTAAGTTATAATACTGGATTACATTTTAAAAATATTATTAATCAAGGCCACTGCAGCTTTCTAATTGATTTTTGTATTAGATCCAAGCAATTTAGTTTTAGCTTTTGCTACACTGATAAGAAAATCATAACTATTACCAACTGCCAAGAGGATATCTATGTCTCAGTGAAGAATTCATGCTATTTATTCTTATTTACTCAATGTCTTTCAGAAAGGAGGTGTCACTGCCAGTGCCTCTTCACCTACAGACACTATTTGACTATGAATTGCAATCCCAGCCAATGCCATTTTGATTTTATTCTTATCTTTCATTTCAAGGAAGATTCCCACACCTTTACCCCTCCCCCCACATAGTCAGGCACTCTGAGGCACAGTGTCAATCATTAGACACAAAAATATTTCAGTTATTTTAAAGCTGGAGTATTTGTCACAAGCTCAAATGATAGAGATCTAATGACTTACCAGGGGCTTTGCTTATAAACACACACCTATGCTATTCTCAGAGCTCAATATTTTTTTTTTTTTCTTATTCTTTCCATTCTCACACTTAAAACAGAAACACGTTTTCTCCTAGAAAATGCTGACAGCGTGTCTTGGTATCTCAAGGCAGAAAGGTTGCTTTCCCCCAGGCAGTGTGCTGGCAACTTTCACATGGACACACATGACTGAGCTGCCTATAGGCACCCCTGCTTTCATTGTTTCCATAATTCAATATGTTTAAAAACAGCCATGCTAAAAAACATTAGAAAGAAGAGTGGGAAGTGAAACTCTATGGGATTGAAGTTCGGAAATGTACTACAGCTAGAAGAAGGTGTTCAGAGTAAAAATACGGGAAGGATTTGTTATGCAAAAAATAAGATCTCATCTGAAGCTGCAAAGTTACTACATGCAATCATAGTGAAAAGCAGTGATTAAAACAATAAAGCAGAGGTTGTTCTAACACTCTTTAACATGTGGTTTGTAAGTAGATCTTTAATAAATGACTTATTATCACAAATAATTCACTGTTTACTACCTTTTGCTGCATCTTATTAATCCATTCTGTACCACACATAAATGCACTCCTGAGTGAGCTACAACAAGGTTTTAAAGATATGTTCTGAGTCTAAAATGTTTAGCAAAATTATCTCGGTCTCTTAAACAAGTTTGGATTACAGTAAAAACACAATTGAAAGAATACATTTCCAAGCTGCCAAAGGTCATATTCAAGAGATAGGGTGTACTTCATGTGAAATGGTAAATCTCTCTTACTGATGATGAACAAGAATTTTATCCTTGTGGAGCTACAGGAGAAAAAACCCATATATGGTAGAAATAATTTTACTTGGGTTACTAACTACATTCTCATTGTTAACTATAATCTTCTTAGAATTAGATCAGTTTAAATTTAAGTGTAGATTTTTAAGAGCAAACCAGAGTCCTGTGAGATAAAGGTATACAAGCTCAGCTCAATACTATTCCTTAACTACTTCATGAACTGATAGAAGACATGACAACAGAATGATGAACTGAGATATAGAGAAGTTACTCCCTTTTCAGTACTGGACAAGAAATTATATCAGTCCCTGAGGTAATTCTGAAATATGATTACAAATACAGTATGTTAAGTAAACCCATAAAAAAGAAAGACATGATGGTCCCTCTCACCATATAGCTGGTGAAAGAATACAAAGATCTGTAGGTAGGAGCTATGAATTTCCACATGCATTTTTTCCCATTGCAAGAATATTTCTTTCAAGATCATTTGAATGCACATATGCTGTGTACGGTGTAGATGACTTGCATTTGAACAGATATATATTCAATTTTTCAGTGTCAGTATTGTTTTGCTCTTGCACATACATATGACGGTACAACAGAACCGCATCATGGTGAAAATGCAAAATTTGAGCCCAACTTGAAAGCTGCAGCTGATGATTTATATTATTACAAGAGGAATTGCTCTCTTCTTTTATTGTTTGACTGTGCAGAACATGACACTAAGACTTGACAGCCTCTAAGAGAATTTTGTTCATCCACAGAGAAGCTGAAAGATCACCTGTGACTGTGGAATGTATTTTTCCAACATTTATGTTATACAGAGTTCTTGTTAACACCTTGGAAAATGCTAGTGGAAAAAATCTTGTATGACGCTTTAGAACTACCTTACCAAACATTCATTACCAATCACAGCCTTTTGTGAAAAATTGCTACACAGAATAATCAGTAGTACTGTTTCACCAGGCATTTTGGACACTTACTATGAAAAGCACTGGTTCAGTTATTTGCATTCTAATGTACTGGATGAGCTTCCTGTAGTATGTTTCATAAAAACCTTCATTGTAACATTAAATCTGCTGAGAAACTCTAGATACAATTATGCATTTTGATTAAAATCATGGTATTTGCAGACCAAGAGTGCAAACTAATTTGTTTGGGGTTTTTTAATCATTATGTAGTGATTAAAAAATTTGTGAATATTTCAAACCTTGTACATCTGTGCTATCTCACCATGGCAATGCTGAGTAAGTCTTACTGCCTACGATCCTCATCTTCATGGGAAGAATATGAATATCTTAGATCGTTAAGGGTCTTTTCCAACCTAAATGATTCTATGATTATGTGATTATTTCCTGTGATGTACTGACATTGTATGATTACAGTTTTGTGGAATGTTTCTTTGCTACTGTGGAAAGAAAAAAAAAGCTTAATCAAGAATTAAGGTGATCTAGTACATATAGTTTTAAATGTATCCACGGGAGACAGTAATTTATGGGAAATACAATTGCGATAGTGCAAATGCAGTACAATGCCATGTATCAGCTGCAAAATAAACACTGGTCTTAACTGTATCTTAGAATGTCAGTTAAAAACAGGTCGGATATGAAGTACCAAGCAGTAATTATGGTGTGTAAACTTGGAAGAAACTTTTCATTTTTCCAGTTGTGATAGCTCATCTTGCTAGGAGAAGCTTTCAATCATTAGATGAGCTCAAAATGTAACACACACTGACTTTGCTCTGCGTTAATAACAGAAGTGCTCATATTATATGTTTTGGTGTGCTTGCTTCTTGCTTGGCACAGAATTTATCTAGTCATATACAGCCCTTATATATTACTAATATACTGTAGTATAACACCAGCAAAGCATGAGACAATATTCTGTCTAATTGTTTTGATCAAACATGACATAGACTTTGTACTCGTGCTAGACACATATTTCTGTAAGTTATAGCTTTCACAGTACTTGCTTTCATTTTTTTGTAATCCTGTCTGTTTCAGACCCTGAAGAATGCAGCACAACCGTTTCAGTTTTCAACCTGTCAAGACTTTGCACAAATGATTTGTCAAGAAAAAGTCTAATTATGTCTGGCTTAAGGCTTCCATGTTAAACAGGAACAATTGCGGTGACTGTGAAAGAACCGCCTCCTGGCACTTGAGCAAAATGTGAAAGCAGCATGATTGTCCTGCCTTGTTTCTTTCCATCAACACCCTGTGGTCAGAAAAAGAAACCACCAAATACTTCACTTCCATTTCTATCAGTTTCTTGTGACTGGCAGCACGTTGGCATTTGCCTTGTACTGTATGTGAGTCACACTGCTAGGGCAACAAGAGAGCCTGTTGAATACAAAGTCTGAAACTAAGCAGACATCAAGCCAAAAGTTGCTACAGCAGCAATCAAGCAGATTAGCTTAAGTAATTCTGTTGAGCATAATAAAGCTCAAAATGAATGAGAATATTTAGAGGGAAAACGTAAATCAGCCCAAGTGTAAGTGAGCTGGTGCTGGGAAACACTTTATAGAATATACCTACTCTCCTACCACTATTTTTTCAACATTCTGACATATCAGCAACCGCTTACCTTACTTTGTCCATTTCACAACTATTACTTATCTTTCCTTTCCAATAGAGTCTATGAACAACAACACTCGTATTCTTTATTGAGGATCTGGTCCACATGATCATGCAGTGATTTCATCACTAGTATCAGTGGAAGATTTCCAGACACACTGTGGCCGGGTGTTTTGAAGTAAAATCCTGTGGAAACAATACTTATATATAGCAAGCAAGGAAATGCATAGCAAAAACAGAGCACAAACAGATTGCTCCTATGGAAATTTCACCTACAGTCAAAATCTGACTGTAGCCTAGGGTACCTTCATTTTATGGCGCTCATCTCAGGACAAATCAAAATGTCTGCTGAGTTTGTAAAAAGGACTGATCACCTACACCCTGCAAACTGTTTTTAAAGTCTTCAAGATGTCCCTAAGCCAGCCAGACTACAAACATCACTGGAGGCTGTGCTGTCCAGAGGGAATATTTGCCACAACTAGAATGCTAACAAAACCTAGAATCTCACTTTGCCACTTGTCTCATGAAAGTGCAGCAGGAGCTGCAAAGCTCAAAACTCAGGTAGCCACAGTTTATTTCCTACACCTCTGGATCTGCTGGTTACCAGCAATTGAAGGACTTATAGGCACTCTTTTGTCTCCAAGAAAAATATGAACTGACAGCTAGGAAGATGAATTCTCCTCCTTTTATTATCAGAAACTCACTTCATCGTTGACCTACAGAAAAGCAGAGATACCAAAATACTAGAGAAAAAATGTGGTGTTCTCATTTTGTGAAAAGGAAATAAAATTAACTGATCATTCTATAAGACCTAGAGCTTCATAAAAGCAGGTACTAAAAAAACCCTCAAATTTCAGAGTGGTGACAGGAACATCTGTAGAGTGGGTGATTCAGAGGCATGATGCCCACTGTGCAAGGTAGTAGCTCCTGTACTTATGGGAAATCTTCTGGAATCAGATGTCATAGCTTCTTGTATAGACACGATATCACTGTGATCTATACCATAAGCCATTTGTGATCAGCATCATCTTACTGAAGTTTCCTCAGGGGCTCCCAAGGAGGACCTGTGGAATGAGTAGCTAACAAGTGACACTGAAACAAGTTGTCACCAATCATTAATGATCTCAGTACTTGGCTTCTGCATGATCTCAGCAGAACAATGAGGCTAATCGTAATTTAAAAGCTAATAAAGGTCTCTGCTAGTCTTTCGATATCATGAGCTGACACTTGGTGACAGACAGATAGATTTCCATGCAACCCAGTATACTGGCCTGCCTTTATCATTGCAGCATTCTGGTATGTTTCCTCAGAGCAACCAACACATCATATGTTTGTGTCTCACCAGACATGTTCCCTTGTGTTTCTGCTGCTAGGTATCAGCTTAGGTACTATGGCAAACATGAATTATCATTTTAGTCATCTAATTAGAACATAGTGTAGAGCGTTGCCCTCAGTGGTTCAAATCCTCCTATGTACAAAATGGATTTGAAGGTGGTGGCTTAGGTCCTTCAATAGGGGACTGAGGTGTTGGGTATGGAGGGTCCTGAGTTACTGTCTGAGGGCTGATCTGGTGGATGTACTAAAGGCACTCAACTGGAGTTCTCCTGCAGACGATACAGATTCAGATACATTAAGTTCAATGTCTTGTTTAGCTGCTCAACATGAACCATTTCTAGTGTTTCTTTTAAGAAACAATGTGTAGTCAAGAAGGGTACCTGCTTACAGTGTTCAAAACAGTCAACATTTCAAAATTCAGTATTTGCTGTGCAAAGTCCCCACTGAGACGCCATACAATGCATTTAGTGGACTGTTCTTTCACATCCTGATATGCTACACACTAACTTTCCCATGCAACAAAACCCTTAAGGCATGACTAGATAGAATTAGACTGGAACTAGAACTAGAGGGATATCTGAGGAAGTTACATACAGATTAACATAGTGAAAAAAAAGAGCCTATGGTACTGGCTCAGGAGATTGATAGCCGCTTGGATAAAAAACAAAACAAAACAAAACAAAAAACCAAACAAAGCCAAAGGTTCATTTCTTCGGTACTCATCTAGAGAGGGAAGGAAGGGTCAGCAACAGTGCAAGTATCATATAAAGTTGTTCTGTTCTTTTTGCAAGTTTAGCACTTTGGCCAGGAGCACATGGAAGGATAATAAGGAACCTTTTCTCTGCCTTCTGCAAAGGAAACTCAAAGCCACTGTGATCACAGAAGGGAACTACCATAGCTCATTAAAACAAATGATCCACAGGACTGCTGAAACAAATGCAGTTACCACATTCAAGTATAACAGTATTTCACAGAATACCAAGATTTTAACTTCTCAGGAGATGCTTTTCTGCCTCTTGTTCCCTTTCTAAATTTAAGTTGCAATTAGTATTGTGATTCTTGATAGAAAAAGAAATCTTTAATTTCTGGATTATTTTCAGCAAAAATGAGGTGGAAAATAGGAAAGTCTCCTTTTTCCTACCAAACCCATATTTTGGATATGTGTGTATTTATCTACACACTTTAGAAAAGAAGATTTATCTTTTGAAACACCATATTTTATAAAGGCCAGATGTTTCTTCTCTGAAACACCTTATTATACATGACCATCATAAAATCTCATTTCCATGATTTTATTTTCTTCTTTCTCTACTAGGTTTTCTAAAAATGTTGCCTAATGTTAGTGTTTCTAAATGTTAATGTTTCTAAATGTTGCCATTTTAGCCACTTAATTCAAATTCACTTGGACCAGTAACTGTATTTTTAAGAAGAGCATGTAGATGGTCCTGATTAGTTCAGATTGTTTGGATTGTCTCTTGACATGTTTGAATAAGTAGGTGAAATAAACAATGGCACTCTGAGGAAACAGGACTTGCAGTTTTCAGAATCAAGTAACTGCCTCATTCACCCCAATTACTTGCCTCTTCCTCTTCTCTCTTCACCCCCATGTTAGGCCAAAGCTCCTGTCATACTTCAGGTTGTAGTTATATTAGATACTTCAGAGGTCTATGTAAGTAACAGAAAAGGTGGTTCTGGGATTCAACACCAACCATAGAATCTAGAAAGGATGAGAGACAAATGTCACAGGACATAAGGCCTGATAATTGCTTTATGGGAAGAAAGCCACAGGACATTGTCTCAAACGGTTCTGGGGAGCATGGGAATTTGCATAGTGTGTCTTATATAAGCAGTGTTTATTATGAAGCATGATTTCTCTAATATGAAAAGGAAGAGAAAAAGAGTTTCATATTTATTTGTACTTGGCTTGTTTTTTAGAAAGTTAATCCTGTTCTATGTCAAATTCCATGCTGCTTTTTTTTTTTTTTTTTTTTTTTTCCCTACTGCTATGTATGTCTAGGGCAGAAGGTTTGGATGCCTTTGGTGTATTATGAGAATTGTACAGTGTCCAGTAAAGCTGATTGCCATAAAAAAAACTTATTCTAAAACGACAAAAAAAAGTTAAAATATGTATTTGATTACAGTATATTTCATGAGCTTGTTTTTATACAAGAAAATGTTACTAAACCCAATTAGAGTTATTTAAATGAAGTGAAACAGTGTCTAAAAGGATAAAAGAGAAAATGCTATATTTGGTACTGTGAGTATAAATTATAATCTACACAGGAATCTCCTTTTATTATATACCTGAATTTCACAGAAAAGTTTTGGAAATTCTGTTTGAATTCTTTATCTTGCAAGATTTATGGCTGTTTTAAATCTGGGTTGCTCAGAATCTTCACTTGCAAGCCCTATGAAACATGTGTCATCTTCTTACTGAAATCATGAAACACAGTATTTTAAAGTTCTTATATTGCGTATGGAACAAAATACAATTCTAGTCCCGTCATTGCATGGTGGGACCCTCATCTTTGACTTTTGTATGTAACATTTATAAAAACAATGGGATAAACAATAGCAAAAAAAGACTCTCAACAGAGATGGGCATAACAAGTTTCAAAGTGCAGATGTTTATCTCGGAAATGTATCTATCTGAAAAGGCTTTTCTTAGCAACTGAGAAGATAAATGGTCCTCCTTGAAAGCTTTCTATCCATTTATCATTTAGATAATATTGGTCACTTTTTTGAGTGAAACTCACTCATGAGCATATGGTACAGAGGCTTCAATTAAACAAGGAATTTAAGGACTTCCTGATCTTTCTGGATGTGAGTGAAGAAAAAGAGAGAGGTGGCCTATATGACAAAAACCACAATCAGATCATCCTTCTTTGTGCATGTGAATGATTTAGGCCATAAGCAGAGGAGGGTCTTTTAAGCTCTGAATCCAGTCTTACAGATGCATCAACTAAAGACCTGAGTTACATAAGTGTGGGCTCTGAACATTCCCTCCCTGTGCAATGTTTCTTCAAAGGTAAAAGCAGTCAGTGAAGTTACTTCAGATTTATATCACATAGTAGTTCTACTTAGATATGATTCATTTAAAGAAGTTTAGAAATCTGTGTTTGGTTTTATTATTTATTTGGAATTGTATTTATCAGAACAAGAGATGAATGTATATTTTAAATATGCTATGTTAACTTGTTAAAAAATATATATAATCATATTAACTGTTAAATTGTCTTATTACTAAATAATTTCAAATCAAAACTGCTTGTTGCTATATTACTTCACTTTTCATGTTGTAAAACAACTGAAAGCACTGTGATGTACATCTTTGAAGAACTTTCTTCTTGATTCTGTTAAGGGGAAGAGAAGGAAAGGCAAAAAAAAAAAAAAAAAGAATCCAGCATAAAAACCCTCTGCCTTGAAAAGCAGTCCAGACTTGCTCTGTGGTTCCCATTTTCAGCCCTGAAAGCTTACTATCTTGCAGAAAATTCTTAACAAAGCTGCAGTCATCATGGATAGTCAACAACTTATTGTAACCATCAAAAACATTGTCAAAGGACACAGTTACAGGACTCTGTGTATGCTATGTACAGGCTGGTCTATTGCAGACTTAGAAACTATTTCACAAAATCACAGATTTGTCTAGGTTGGAAAAGACCTTGAATATCATCCAGTCCAACCATTAACCTCACACTGACCATTCCCAACTACACCATATCCCTCAGCGCTATGTCAACCCAACTCTTAAACACCTCCAGGGATGGGGACTCCACCACCTCCCTGGGCAGCCCATTCCAACGCCTGACAACCTGTTCTGGAAAGAATGCTTCCTAATATCCAGTCTAAACCTTCCCTGGTGCAACTTAAGGCCATTCCCTTTTGTTCTATCACTTGTTACTTGGTTCATGAGACTCATCCCCAGTTCTCTGCAGCCTCCTTTCAGGTAGCTGTAGAGGGCGATGAGGTCTCCCGTCAGCCTCCTCTTCTCCAGACTAAACACCCCCAACTCCCTCAGCCGCTCCTCGTACGACCTGTGCTCCAGACCCTGCACCAGCTTCGTTGCCCTTCTCTGGACACGCTCGAGTCATTCAATGTCCTTTTTGGAGTGAGGGGCCCAAAACTGAACACAGGAATCGAGGGGCGGCCTCACCCGTGCCGAGTACAGGGGTCAGATCCCTTCCCTGTCCCTGCTGGCCACGCTATTGCTGACACAAGCCAGGATGCCATTGGCCTTCTTGGCCACCTGGGCACACTGCTGGCTCCTGTTCAGCCGGCTGTCAATCAACACCCCCAGGTGCCTCTCTGACTGGCAGCTCTCCAGCCACTCCTCCCCAAGCCTGTAGCGCTGCTGGGGGTTGTTGTGGCCCAAGTGCAGCCCCCGGCATTTGGCCTCATTGAAACTCCTCCAGCTGGCCTCAGCCCATGGCTCCAGCCTGTCCAGGTCTCTCTGCAGAGCCTCCCTACCCTCGAGCACATCAACACTCCCACCCAACCTGGTGTCATCTGCAAACTGACTGAGGGTGCACTCGAACCCCTCATCTAGATCATCAATAAAGATGTTAAACAGGAGTGGCCCCAACACCGAGCCCTGGGGGACACCACTCGTGACTGGCTGCCAACTGGATTTAAGAAGCAGAAAAACCCAGGTTAAGCCTTGATCCCTGATCTTTTCTTTCTCATCACTCAAGGTTATCTGGTGAAGATGTGGACAGAAAGACTTTAGATTCAATTTCAGTAGTTTACAGTAAAATTATGCAGAGGCCTCCTGCTAGGACCTTATGACCACCTTCACAAATATAGAGACTTTCTCTATCTATTCCTCCAAACCTGGACTTGGCTAAGTAACTTTTTTTTTTTTTTTTAAAAAAAGCTATATTGATGTATCCAGTAGTGTATTGGTGACAAATTTGTTCAAGTCTTAGAAATTCTAGGCTGCCACTACCTGTTTCAAGTGATCCAATATCACTAGAGTAGCCTTGTCTACTGAAGCAGCAAGGGCTGCAGACAACTGAGAAGCCTCTAAACTTAGCTAGAGATGGCTCAGCATAATTATATCTAACTCTCTAGCATAACATGCTGACATGCAGTTACAGCATTTTGATAGTGGGTTGCAATGATACAGTGTTTCAGATGGCAAAACACAACCATGTCACAGATTTGTCCTTTGAAGAGTGCTAGGTCCTGAGTCCTGTAAATCTCAACTGCAATTTTCCCATTGATTTAATTTCTGTGTGCAGGCTAGTGAGTTTTGCCTGAGGAAGCACTAAAATAAAACTGAGTAACCACATGAGGATTTGCATGTTTTAGTAATAATTACAGTTTGTCTGACATAAGTTTACATGAAGCCTTTGAGATGCTGTAAAGCAAAGTTTCAGCCAGTTCCACCAGGATAAAAAAATCTGTGAAAAGCCTTGTTAATATGCACCTCTCATTAATGTTATAAAGCGTTAAAGAATAACTCAAAATGATCTGTAAGTGAAGTCAAAGCAATTCAGGCTCTAGAAATTAGTTTTTCCATATATCTTCCTGTTATTCAGAAATCAGAGAATCAAAAAACCAAACATAGCTAGTTTAACAACTCATTTAGGACAATAAAAATTTTTTCACTGTGTTACTCCATCAACTATAGGTCATTTTAAAGTGAACTAAAAGTAATGTCATCTGTGACAACCACAACCCAGTGACCACATACCTGCATAGACAATCCAGTTCTGAAGAAGGAACGTTTAGGGTTATATTAGATGGGTTCCAAGTTAATAAGGTAGTCAGTGTGGGATAGAAAGATCTGTTACTGTTGCATATCACCATATGCTCCTCTCTAAATTGTGTAATAAAATATTCTGGTGGGATTAAAGGTTGCCTGCATACACAGTGATGTGTCTACATTCAGTCTCTTTTTCTGAAAGGTAGGAATTCATCTGTTCTACTGATTATTCACTATATCCAGTGATAGGATGCGTGGGAATGGTTCAAAGCTGTACCAGGGGAGGTTTAGACTGGACATTAGGAAGCATTTCTTTACCGAGAGGGTGGTCAAACACTGTAACAGGCTTCCTAGAGAGGTGGTTGATGCTCCAAGACTGTCTGTTTAAGAGACATTACAACATGCTTTAACTTCTGGTCAGCCCTGAACTGGTCAGGCAGTGGGACTAGATGATCATCCCTTCCAACTGAAATATTATTCTATCCTATCCTATCCTATCCTATCCTATCCTATCCTATCCTATCCTATCCTAACCTATCCTATCCTATTCGCCTCTCCCTTTAAAAATCCGGCACATAATTACAGTTTTAAGACATGTGAGTCTACATAATGATATTAACTCTTTTCAGGGACTGTCCCACCTCTGTGATGTGTGATGTAACACAAGACTCTTCAATGTTGTATAGAAGAAAGTCTGAAAGTATTGTAGGATTAAGTGCAAGCTTTGGTCATCCTGGACTTTTGAACCTGGAAATACATGTTCATTTGCCAGGATACTGACTGGTTTTGTACTAACTAAAGGTGTACCACTCAGTGCAATACCTGCTTTCAGAAGGAGAATTTAATAAGCTTTTAGACAAAAGAGTGCCAGTGGATAGTAGTTTCACCATACCTCTGGTCCCCAAACCTGGTCTTAGCAGTCATTTGTTCATAGCGTAGAAAATGCTTCAATTGCAGGTCAAAGGAGGTCAAAAGCCCTTGAGTGCTGGAGACATATAAGGCTTCTTTTTTTATTACTCCTCCTTTTTTTCTTACTTATGGGCATCTTCAGTGACAGGATGCTCTCTTTGTCACTAGGTCTTAGTCCCACTGGTACCTGCACTGCCTGCAGAATACTTTTCACCTGAATTCTGTTTCTATGTGAAACAGATACTTCTCCTGCTAGGCAAACTCAGCTTTTGACGAACAGACCATCTACTCTGTGGTCAAAAATGTATATATAGTATGGATGTGTTCAGCACTGTGTTTGGTATTCCAAGAGGTTTAGAACTTCTCAGATGAGGTGGGAATGAGGTGCACACTGGAAGAGCAGATGTTGTTAGAAGCAATGATCAGATAACTGTTGTCCCAGGGAGTGTTCCTGACTCTATACTACCTGAATACAGCCTGTCTGCCTTGACAGATTCAGAATAAGAGTTGAACAGAATGGATGTGAATCAGTCTACAGAGCTCAACCTAGGGATTAAACGGAGCTGAATGGCAGAGTTTCCAGAGAGACTATAAGGAAAAGTCTCCATCTGTTGCAGATCACAACAAAACTGCAACATTAACTTTACTCATCTGAAATCTACAAGTCCTCCTTGAAGCTGAATCTTGGTCCTGTTTTCAGGACCAGTTCAAATGGATGAGACAAAGAGAGTGAGGTTTATTGTCAACATTTTTCCTCAGAACCAACTGATGCAGCAGACTATATAATTCTCTATATTTTTCCAGTATCCTCAAAGTCAGAATTAATGCAGAGAAGAAATTCTTAGATAACATAATCAAAAAGTCATGGAAAACCCACTTTTTTTCTTGTGTACACTTGGACAAGAGGAGTGGAATGAAACTGGGACCTCACTATTGGATAGCATTATTTTTGGAGAAAAATTCTTTTAGATTTTATGGTTATGAAATAGTGTTTGACATCTATAAATCCTTGAGTTGCAGTGCTAGGGATATATCTAAATGCTGTTGTTTGATATAAACTTTTTAATGAAATGAAAAGATCAAAATAATTAGTCTGCAAAATATGTACTCCTGAGAAATGTGACATGGCAGCAAGTAAATACTTAAAAAAAAAAAAAAAAAGCTTCAGACACTGGAAATGTATTTGTTATCTACTTTTAAGTCATACTGAAGTTATATATACCTTATAAATATATAAATCTCAGGTTATCTCAGAATTATACTAGTTCCATGTTTACATTTTTCAGTGTGGGTTAATGCATCCAAAAATTATCAAACTTGATTAGCACTGAAAAAAATAATGGAAAAATAGGTGATAATTTTGAAGGTCGTGCCAGCAAATTAGTAAATCAGTATTACAGACTGTAACAGCTTTCCTTCTGATATATTGCTTAAAGCCCTTGTTCTAAAGATCTGCTTGATCTCATTTGAATTTATGGACCTTCATAAAGGTGCAGCAGATCTTCCACAAATCACCAATTGTGGAAGCATGATGTAAGTGCAAGCCATTGAATCTCTACTACTTTATTATTTTCTTGACAAACTATTCTTAACTTTCTTGTTATCAATTAAGATAACAATCTGAAAATAAACCTTTGGTATGTTTTAAAGAAGGATTAGAAATTAAAGTTAAACTCTTAATTGTGCTTCCCTGCTAGAGTCATTCTCTGCCATATAGTCTTACAGGTATATATTATGTACATGATAATGAAGATAATCTTCCGCAACACCCCCATTTAACCATTTTTCCAGTGTAGCCAGAACATAATTTAATCATCTCCAAGAATTATCTCAAACCATACAAGTACAGCTGATCACTCAAGTTCCTGGACCACATCCTATTTTTTTCTTCAGCTGGTGAGTAGTTGAAAGGTTAAATTGTCTTTTGATAATGGACAGATATTATGAGAAGGAATTATGGCAGTTCTAGTAACATTACTGTTCTCTTTATGTTCTTAGATTTTGACTGAAATTCACTCAGGGACCACAAAGAGGTCTGCAAGACTAACATCCTTCAGAGTTTAATCCTACTTGGGACAAGCGTTGATGGTTTTTTCATCACTATAATTGTGTAAATACATTTCTCTGGTGATTGTGGTGGTGCATGCATCCTTGAAGGATGTCAGGCAGACCTGCTGGTCCAGAAATGTGTGCAGTGTAACATTTCCTTTCCTAGAACCTAGTTCCCTACACACTTGTGGGAGGGGAAATAACATGAATAGATTTAAATGTGCAATTATCTCCAGTGACTTCAGAGGAAGCAAAGCCCATTTATATAAGCTAAATCTGTTTTCACCACTGCCAGAATGTATCATCCAGCTGAGTTGTTCTTGGGTAGCCAGTGTCCTCCGTTGGGTTTGATCTAAAGAAATGTTGATATTTCCCTGTTCTCTTCACCACTTTTCAAGCAGATTAATTTCTTTCTCCTTACAGTTAATAGTTTCAGTTTTATATGCTATCTTAACTCTCTTCTAAGTGTTCTCTAAATCTTACACTTCTTGGGTATTACTTTTTATCTTAAATATATTTCTGCTGTCCTACTAGAGCAAAAATCTGTGCCAATCCAGAGAAGGGCTGTTTTTACAGCAGGAAGAAAGATAATTTCCATTTCAATATATATTAATTTAATAGTATTGCTCCTTCTAAGATGACAGTTTTGGTTCTCCTGAGCTGACCTGTGGAGATTCAGAGCCTTGAGGTGCTAAAAAAGCATATTTATTATGTGTATCTTTATGGAGATACAACAGATTCCCTTATCTGCACCCATCCTTCTGTGTAAGTGGGTGAGAAAGGCAGGCACTGTGCTTACACCTCCTTTCTTCCTCCATCGGCATACCACAAGATACAGTGGAAGCCAAGATAATACTGTCCCTGAGCAATTAATTTTCAAAAAGATACAATTAGAAAGACATATTCTGGTTTGTATGCTTGCTCTCCAGGACCCCAACTTCTTTATGTATGTGTCAGGCAGAACCTACATTCTGTATTTGCTTTCTCTCTGCAGGGCAACATCCTGTCTACTTTTCTTTTTCCTTAATAGTTTAGCCCTTTGGTATCAACATCTTATGACAACATAAGAAGAAAAGGAAAGCTGATTTCTGCACAAGGCAAGCTTAGCTACAGACTCCTCACCTTTGTGTAGATGTCCCTGAAGACTGCTCCATATTTGAGATATAGATGTTGAAAGGAGGTTTCTCAGCACACTGCATGCAATCCAGTGTTTTTCAATCAGTGTTTTTCCTTGTCTTCTGTACTTTATGTTTCTCTCTCCTGGACATTTCAACTCACTGCTTTTCTATCAGGTTAAGTCCTTCAAACTGGAGGGGAAGGGGGGGAGGGGGGAAGTTTAAATGCATATGGGAACTTACAGAAATAAAGGTCAAATCAATTACAATTTTTAAGTTAATTCATTCTTACAGGCCCTACCTACCTTGCCCTTTCTGGATGACAAAAGACTTGCATACAGCCCCTTTCTGAATAGTAAGGAGAAAGTGGTGCTAAGCAGCAACACAGAATAACAGTTTGCAAAAACTTTCTTTGCACCACCTTTTTCCTTCATACATATTGGGTTCAAATTCTCCTGCTTTTGATTTCTTAGAGTAATTTTCTTTCTTATGAGAGTGTTCACAATATCATACAGTAGCAAACATTTTGATCTTTTTCATTCTCAGTCATTGTCTGTTTCATATGCTTTGAATTTCTGCCTCATTTCTCTGTCATCTTTTGTTATAATTATCATGATATATTTCTGAAACTGGTTTGGTTTTCTAGGAAGAGAACTTTATTTTGCTTATCAGGAAAAGAGGTGTTTAAAGAGTTTCTTTTCTTAAGAGCTGGATCATACCTCTATCATTACTTCTTGAACTCATCTTGTTCATGGAGAGAAGTCCTAGCTTTGAGATCACTGACAGCTGACCCATAATTTGCAGATTGACTGCATCCCTGAGCTAGCATACATTATAATAGTTCTGGTCAGAAAACTTTTGGGATTTCTTCTATCATGAGTTCATGTGAATTGTTCCCTTGTTTGCAAGTAACTTCCCTGTTGACACTTAAGAATCATGTGTGCACTGTCCAAATCCTCATGCCTGTATTATCTGCTGTTTGTAGAAGGCTATGTTCACACAAACAGTGAGCTGTATCTTTAGGCTGAATTACTGGAGAGACTTTTCACTCTCATGTTAATTCAATTAGATTCTCCAGACTATTTTGAGTGTAATAGTTTACACATAATGCCACCTAAAACCTTCTCATACCTTAGGAGAAAATGGTAATGTAGGAGGAATTTGTGCCCTAACAGTAATTAATTAAAACATATGTGTGTCTTCTTATGGTAACCAATTGAGGAAACATAAGAATCACTTTGACCTTCTTAATACTGGAAGAAACAATTGTTGTGTTGCCCCTGGCACAACAGCTGGTAGGCATCCTCTTTAAAAAATAACTGAAAAAAAAAAAAACCAAACAAAACAGGAAAGAATAATTAGATCCAATTTTGTGATGTAGTCACAATACAGTAATACGTCCAGCCATGATGGTATATCTCAATAGTAGGAAAGGCTTCAGAAAGGTATTTGAAAGGAAAAATGATTAAAGACATAGAAAAAAAATAGCATATGAGTTGAAATACAATAATAAATAAGATAAAATGACAGATGTGTTTGTAAATTGTGACAAACTGATTAGATGTCCATCTTTGACACCTTCTTTTTTTTTTTACAAAGCAGATGCCGTAGAATACTTCCGGCTAGGTTTCAATAAAGGATTTACACAGGATTTGGAATATTGTAAATTAAGCTGTGAAGCTGGGATTAATTCAGTTTTGGTCACCTGTAAGAAAGAGGAATTAAAGTGAGAAGAGGGGCACAAACGACAAAGCTAGTGCTGTGCATGTTGTATGACAGGATGCTAGAAGAACTTAGTTAACACATCAGAACAAAATCTACCGAGGAGTGTTCTTGCTCTCTCTATTAATACACTTCAGAAAAAAGTAGACACTTCTGAACGATCTGAGCAAAGGAATTACAAACCATCAACTCATCTGGGTTGGTACTATTCTGGAATGTTAGGAGTAATGAGGACAAAAAAAAAGCATAAAAAATTTTAATCAAAGAATTATTGAGGTTGGAAGGGACCTCTTGAGATCCTACGGTCCAATGTAACTACTCAACTCGGGGTCAGTTTGAGCAGATTGCTGGGAACCTTGTCTGGTTGGGTTTTGAATGCCTTGAAGGACAAATACAACACAATCGCTCTGGACAATCTGTTTCAGCATTTGACCACTCTCAGTTAGCATGAGAGTGAAAAGTCTTTCCAGTAACTCAGCAAAAAGACATAGAGAGTAAACCCATTATGAGACAGAATTTAGGACATGACTGACTGTCATGCCATAGAACTGATTTTACTGACCTAGAGCACGATTTCCAGTCCTATCTTACTCTTTCTTATTTTATTATGTCCTCATTTCTGAAGCTAAAGAACTTTTTCATTCTAGTCCTCTTCTCCTACTACCTTGTTAATCTTCCTTTTTGGACGCTTGGGACTTTCCTCTTCATTCATTCATGTTGTTCTTCCCTTTAATAGGTCTTTCATAGGTCCACTAGTATGCAGTGACTCCTCTTGCAACTTTCCTACTGTAGCTGCACAGTACCATGTCAGCCTTATTTTATCTGGGATTTCTCTGATTTCCTGTTAAATAGGTTTTGGTTCTTGAATTGATATTTTTCTGATGTATATTTTTCACTGTTTAGATAAAAGGTAGAAGTGAATGACCTCAGTAAGAAAAATTTCTTGAAATAAGCTAGCAGTTAAATAGTTTCATCTATACTCGTTCAGATGAAATAGACTTTAATCAAACTAGAGTAATAGCTGGTCTACCAATCTGCATCTGGTAAGACAGAAAGAGGTCTTTCTCTTTAACTCACTTTTGCAGATTTGACTTAGAATTCTCCTAAAAATCAAAAGACTCTTTGATAAGTTGTGGATAGCTGCTATTTTAGTATCACTAGTATATAAACATTCTCCGGAGTTTTCAACATTCACTGATAAGACACCTTGAGTGAGAATCCATGAAACTTATATAGCACTTTATTATCCTTTTCCTATTTCTTGATCTTCGTCTTCCCTTCAATTTCTGTTTCTCTGCCCTAATCTTCTCCAAACAATACATCTTTAACTACCTTTTCCTTGTTAATCCCAGTTTTGCTACATCCATGCACAAATTTCTGATGCTGTTGCCGAGGTGATCTTGGCCTTATGTACTACTGATGGCACTACCTATTGATGGGATGTTGGCCTTGCAAAATTCTACTACCCAGAAACACCCCAATACTCCAGTTTGCTTTTCTTTTGGTTTTGGGCCATTTCTCACATAACTCCCTATAACCCATGAAATCCAGCCATCTGTAACTTCTGTTATCTTCTAACACTCTAATCTATTATGTCCAGTCATTTCTCATGTCCAGCAGTTTCTCCTATACCGTCCACATAGCTTAACCTCAGATCAGGGAATAGTCAGTGGCCTATTCTCTCGCCTAGATACCTGGTCACTTGCCTACAAACTTACCACACTTTAATTAAAAATATTATTATTTTCATTATGAACATATGAAGCCACATGCATATAGATCCACATTCACAGACAAAGAGTAGTGGCACCTTCAGTGAGGGATATAAGGACAGCAAAAGTGCAGAACCAGATCCCAAGGAAGGAATAAAAATCTGAGAGTCTGTTATGAGAACAATCAAAATGCTACTGTGATAACAGCAACATAGCAGAGACAAGAAACAAGAAACAAGCTAGTTACCTTTTTGCTTTCTCATAATCATATTGTCTTTTTTAGCGCATCTGTAGCCCTCTAGCATCCCTCCAAACTTTCAAGTTCTTTAACTTGCTACCTTGATATATGTCAAACCCTGCAATACCTTTGGGCATCTTTGCAATTCTTCCCTTGCTCAAATAGTTGTGGTGCATTTGAAGATTTTTAAAAGATCTCAGACTTTGGTAACAGATTTCCTCTTTGAAAAGTAATCCCATCGTTTCAGGTGATCATTTTGCTTTCTTCCTTCTCCCTTTTTCTACCTCTGCATGCACACAGTACCAAGTAAAAAAAGCAGCAGACATGACTGTTTGAAGACAAAGCAATGAACATCTGCTATACTTTCGAGGGCACTCAATCTATAGACCTATATTTTATCCAATTAGCATCAAAGAACTTAAGAACATATTATTTTGCTTTCATACAAAATATGAAGACAAATTTCTGAGAGCAGTTCAATCTTTCCCACCTACGTTAAATTGCCCAAAACATTTAACAAGTACCAAGCCTGTAGGCAGGAGTGCCATGCTTAGTATTTTCTTCTTTGCTCCTCAAGATAAAGGCCAAGCTCTGCACTTTTGAAAAGCAAACGAAAGAAATGGAAATACCTTCCCTTTCCAAAGATCTGCAGGTTTTAAAGGATACTGGGATAAAAAAAATCCTCAAAGCTGTCTGCATGGTGGCTAAACAAGATTAGGTAAAACACATCCTCTCCAATGCACACACAGAATATAAAACATCTTAATCCCTCTCCAGTATGGTACCATAAGTAGTTACTATGCAGAAGAAACTCACATACAGTAAGCAAGCCAACAAATACATCCCCCTTGGTCAGACTTTGTACCCTAAATCCGTGCTGCTGGACTCCTAAAGGAACTGTACAAAACCACAAGTAGAGAATTACAGAAAGAAAGATAGTTTTACTCATTATTCTGCTAAAATGAAAATACTTCAAGTGGCTTCAACTGATAGATGACTTATTAAAAGATTATTTTCAATGAAATATCTCCATCATATAAAAGTGAAAGATTTCTCTTTTTACCGAACTACAGTAACAAGTTTTTAAAAAATCCCAAAGCCCCCTGATGATGTAACCACTAAAGCTTTTGTGAGCTTAAGGAACCTGGCCAAGCCTCTTCCCAAATATGCCTGTCTCCCTATCAGTTGAATTAACAGAGAGCTAAATCCCTTCACTGCAAGCTACTGCTGTTAGTTCCCAGTGAGTACATCATTTACATGTATCACCCTGCTCTTTCTTTTATTGTGTTCTTGTTTTGGTTCACTGTTTCCCTTAATTTGAAATGCCAGTTTCCCTTGCTGTACATTTGGAGGTATTTGGTTGCAGGACAGAAAAGGCTTGTTATTGAAGCTGAATTAACCTAACAAAGACAGAGGAAAAAAATCAGAGCCGCACACAGAGCCATTAAACTTCAACCAGTTTCAATACTTAAACAGCATAAACTTGATACAAACATAATGTTTCTTTAGTTCATGTTTCTTTTCCTCCTATGTGCATCATACATCTGTATCTATGGAATGGGTATGTTTGATATATCCAGTTATAACAAAGGTAGAAAGCATGCTATATATAAAGAAATATTAAATCACAGCTAATTCTGGTTTCTTATTTGTAACTATAAATTAGTTCTTTTGTACCTGAAAAGACTGTTATTATCAGTGCAAGGACATGACTACAGTACTTCAAGTGCAAAGCTCAAATTGTACAGATTCGGCATATACAGTACAGTATTTGTTTCTTCAAAACCCACTGGGATTTCAAGTCACCAAGCATTTATTATGCTGAAACAGTCTTTTAAAATGGATTATTTTGAAAGCTTACAAGGAAGAGCTCCTCCATCTCTATTAGCAAGCTGTGGACTGGTTCCCTTTGTAAGAAGCTGCAGGGGATGGAAATACTTGGCATCACATTGCACTTTGCTCAGGAAAATGTTCAATATCCTAGTACAAAATACAATAAGAGAGCTGTTTACCATGGTGTCTATCACAATATCTGTTCAAAACTGCCAAAAAACCAAGGGTCTTACAACAGAGATAACAAAATAGCCAGGAAGACAAAAATCTACTCAGCACTTGATTTAGAGAATTTCTGTGGGAATCTGTGGTTCATGCTTGAGGAGACAATGCTTCTTGTTTAACATAGTTAATGTCCATTGACTATTCCCTGCACCACTACAGTTACACACATATTGTACACAGAAATGGGACACAAACACTGTGGATTACCACCTATGGTTTTATTAACTGAAGGATAGATGAGGGGAGAAATATAATAAAGGCTTATACTAGCCCAAATGAATGGACTTTTTAACAGCAGTGGGGAAAAATAAGGAGCATTGTCATTGGAAGGTGTTATAGAAATGTAATATGTTCTAGAAATAGGAAGATAAAACTTTTCATTATAGATCAATTTTGTTCTCTCAAGATTAAAAATCAAAAAGAAGAAAATCTCTTAATCACCTCATAAACCAAGCTCATTTGAAGGCTGATCCAAGATGCACCATCTCCAGTGCAGCAATTTAAGGCAAAAAACAACATACCCCCAGGTACTCTCATTTATCACCCTGCATTTAAAATTCTGACTGTAATAGCAGTATTTTGGAGTGAAATCAAATGGCAAATAAATTATTCCAGATTTGTATGAAATCTTTAAAGTCCCAGTATCACTTGATAAGATTGCATCAAAACACCTCAAAAAAAAATTTAATTTTTCATATGCTGGAACAATAGATGAGATAGGAACTAATGCTGATCCTTAACAATGGCTCTTTGAATATGTATTTTTAACTATTTCTATATAGTTGGGTTTTTTTCCTTGAGGAGTTATCTTTCTCTTTCAAAAGTTCAAGGAACTCCAGCATAAAAAAGCAATATCTTTTAGAGGTTTGAGATAGCTCATGATTCCTGCTATGGAAAAACTGTCCTCAGAGTCATAGTCTATACTATGTTTTTCAGTCTTATCCAAATACGGATGAACCAATTACTTTTCAACAGCTATTTGAATATGTAAAACTGAACACATATATGTGTCTGTGGTATCTCTCCCTTAAATAGAAGGTTTATTCTATACTGAGTGCTTGACGTGTCTGGATTTGTCATGTAATTTCTGAAGTTTTCACTATTTTGGCATTCAGAATGACATATTTTCTCAAATTTAAAAAAAAAAAAAAAAAAAGCGCTTTTCACTTGTCTTCCACCTTCCCTAATGTACAGTACTAGAAGTAGTATTCAATAGCACAGTGACACTAGCTGAGGTGGTAGGCATTCTCATATTAGAAGTCAGAGGGAAGACAAGTAATTCTAGGGACCTTATGTACCTCTGTATAAACAGTGGTATGTTAATGTTGGGGTTTTTTTGAGGGAGGTGTTCTGATGAGTCATCACAACTGACATAGAAGAGTAGCTTGAGAGCTGTCTTGTACAAACTGTTTGATATTACCAGTAAAGGTAGAAGGCATGAATGTACTGAAATATTTTTTGATTGAGTGAGCCATTAGTAATTTGAGTGAGCGTAATAAAAATACTTTCAAATAGTAATTTCATTTCTGTCATAAGCAGTTCGTTACAGAAGCTTTTCTCCTTCTCCTTCCCCCTGTCCCTACTAACTTGTTTTATTTTCAGTTTTCAGTCTAAGACTTTGAAGCCATTGTAACAACTTCGGATTTGAACTCTCTGAAGTCTAGTACATGGAGGGTATAACATTAGAAAAGACAAATTCTTACAAAGGTGCCATTCTTCCCCACAAAAAGAACTTTGCTGTAAAGGTTTAAAATACATTATATTAAATGATGTTTCTTTAAAGAGAAAAATATAATGCATAAAACAATGAATTGTAAGAGGAAATAAGCATGTCACTCAGAGTTGGTCACTGTCCAGTAACAGAATATGCTCTAATATCCTTTCACCTATATTCTTTCAGGAGATATCCCATTTTTTAAAAAATCAGTTAAACAGGTAGGTAGTTGTAGGAGTGCATGAAAATTGTGTCTGTCCAAAATACAAATGCCACTCTTAAAATCCCTATTTTATTCCTTTTTCTGGTTGTTTTCAGTGAGCATGCAGTATGTAGTAGTAAATCTAGAATGATAAATTATATTGAAGCATTTAAATTTAATGTCAAAGAATGTAATCTTGACCAAGAACACAAAACTTTGACTCATTTTGACTCTTTAGCTAAAATCTTTCATTATAAGGCCAAATTCTGCCTGGGGTGAATGGGCATCACTGATAACAAAATCTGAGAAATAAACTTATTTATTCATCTGTCTTAACAAGAGGATTCCATGACTTGCTTCCTATCTCTGAGAATTTTCTGGTCTGCTGGGTAAGAACAGCTTCGTCGATGTCATTTGATCAAAACCAGGTATTTAGTCTTTAGGCTATTTTCCTCTTACTCCTAGAATTATTTGGTTGTCCTAGTCTTCTTACCAACAACTTGAAAAGCCAACAAAATGCCATTTATTAGAGGTAAAATTACTTTGGAAGCAGAAGAAATGTTTCAACAACAACAATGAAAAAACCTAAACTTATTTATGATGTCAAGATAATCTTCCTTTTATTGAACAAATCAGACTAAATTGTGAACATCCTGAACAGGGACAATGTGCTCTAAGCATGAAAGAAAGAGAAAATGGACAATCCCGCAGATTCAAAGAGCTTTACTATCACCTGTTATCATTTTATCCCTCCATGTTTCTAGAATGACAGATCTTTTTCACCCCACTATGCTTTACATGTCTGTTAGAGTTCAGTGTCATAGTCAGTGGGGTTACTTTCTCTTGTTAAAGTCAAATCTACTGAATTACTGTCTGGTCACTTCATACACTGGGACTTTCATTGACTTTAAACATAATATTTTGCAATTCATTTTATGAATTTCACATGACCTGTAAACCTATTTGTTTTCTGATGACAAACATTGTTCTCAAGGAAGTAGTTTCATCTAGATAAAATGAATCATTAAGATAAATCTCTCTTTCCTTGCTAATTTTTGGCAGGCTGTATTTCTTTTGTCATAATATCTAAGTAATTCGTGTTAATATTATTTTAAAAACTCATACAAGTATGTATCAGAGACAAAAAAATTATTTGCTGCCATGTTTAAATGATATTGTTCTATCAATTCAGTCACAGGAAGTATAAATCACTTATGTAGATGTATTTTATGCAGGGAATTGGAAGGTCTATGTCTTGGTGCTGCAAACTTTTGAATTCATGTTCTATCATTTTTAATTACTGAAGCAAGGGGCCTTATGCATGAGTGTATTACATCTGCTTTTGCAAGAACAAACTCTGCTCCACTTATAACCCTGTGTAAGTCTTGTGGTTCTGTGTGTCATTTTCGTTTGTGTAATTCTTTACAATAGTTTTATTTCTGTCTTTACTGTGTAGGAGCTCTCAAAAGTTTATTTTCCCCTTTTTCATGCATCAATACATAACAGAAGACTACACCCATTAGTATTTCATAGGCTTTATAAACTGAAAGGGCAAGAGGTACTTCAAGCAAAACTTCAAGCAGTGTCTTGAAATGGGAATCATTTAGTCTTGTGTTACATAAGAGCTCAGGTTAGGCAGTCATAATAGTTCCTTCTTTCCCTAAAATCAATGATTCTATAAATCATTGCAGTCTTGTGTTTTTACAGATGTCTGTAGTAACCTGAACATAGAAATCTGAAAAATACTAACAAGGAAACTATATGCAATAAAAATAATGAAGGCTATTGTTCTTGGTAAGCTTTTCAGCTGAGTGTTCAATGCAATAAAAAAATATTAATATTCTTTCTTAAAAATCTCCGCAATTGCCTTAGAGTTCAAGCTAGCACTGCATTTTGCCAATGAGACAAGTGCTATTGTCCCAACATTTTAAAAAGTCTTATACAAAGGGGTATAAGCTTAACTGGTATAAATAACCTATAGCTCTATTAATTTTTTATGATTGTGTTCATCTCTTGCAGCTGAGGATTAGCCCCAGTTATCACATAAGCAAAATTATTTGCTTAAATAAAATGTGTTGCTGCTGACAAAATAGAACTGCAAACATCACAACCTGTAAAGACAGCAGTGGGCCTTATGTTGGAAGTTACCTTTATGGTGAAGGGTAATGCTGAAGTGTAATTAACAGTTGTGATTCCTATATATGTTGTTCACAAACAAGGTCTGCAGACATTTTTCTCTGGTTATAGGAAAGTAAACTCTGGTTTAGGAAGTATCCAGTAACCTGGTTATAGGAAGGATCCTTCACAAGGACTGCAGGATCTCTTTTCCAAGTAAAGGGTTTTTTCTTTCACTGTAACAGTTCCCAAGAAGCCTGTATCTCCTTTTCTCCTGTCTTTAGTTGTTCTGTGGCACACTAAATCTGATGGGTGCAACCAGTTGTAATGAGCCATACAATACTGATTCTTCAGTTTGTCTTCCAGGGGGAGGAATTCCAGTGTTTGGAAGACTGTCCCCTAGAATTACCACCAGCTATATCATGCTGAACAATCTGATCCACTTGTGAATGCTGGGCACAGTGCCACTGCAACAGATGGGCATGGATGCAGTGAGCCAAAAAATCATGTATATGTATCAAATGTGAGAAATGAGGGCAAGACTCCAAAGACAAAAATATAGAAGTGTCAGTCTTGATCTGATACAGCTTTCATTCAAAGATGGTTCAACAATAGGATCTTGGCAGATTAACTAAAAGAAAAGATGCTCAAACAGTGTAATAAAAAACGTGCCTCACCTAACCAGGTAGAAGCATGGCAGTAATCAACAAAGTAGTCTACCCTCTCTCATCCTCTTGTGGTAGCTACCTAAGAATGGACTAAAACAAGCATAATAAATTAATAGGCCTAAAATCAGTATGCTAATCTGTATTTCACCTTTAAAATGCTATATATAGAGCCACATACCTCTTAAGAGCTGGATGGAAAGTATTGAACAGAGAAGTGGAGATGAATCCCATCCCGTGTTAGAGTGCTCCTGGACATCTGCCAGTTTCTTTCTGTTTTGTGGAAGTGACATTTATGAAGAATCCTATTAGCCTCATGATGTGGTTTGCACCTAAGCTGACAGCTTTCCAAATATTACCATTTCCAGTCTTTATGCTGCCCTCTTTCTAGCCAGCACTTTACAGAATTAAACAATGCAAACATTTCAAGTCTTACTTCCATTTAATGCTAAAGAATGAGCAATGCTCACCCATGCTTTTCCTCCTGGTTAATCTCCACTCAGACATCCCCCCAAAGAGCAACAATTTCCCTGTGTGTGCTGCTGCCGTGTACGCTTGGCAAGATCTTGCAATGTTACAGCCTTTATATGCCATATTACATTTCTTCTCAATAAATATCTTCTTTACAAATGGTGTTTATAATAAAAATGCACAGCCACAAATTATAGAAAACTGTAAAGAAATTAACCTATGCAGACATACATATGAAAAATTAGGATATATTATTCATTTAATAACAGGAAAAGTAAAGGTGAAAAGTGCTAAAAAATTGACCTCCAGATCTGTCAAAATACCACTGTCAGCCTATCCAAACTTTGATTTCTTTCCAAGACCCAAAATGTACCAATTCAGTTTTGTTTGGTTTATTTTTTTAAAGTATCTTCCTTATCAAAATATGAGATAGTTTTACAGCTGTTATGACTGAAGGAAGGGAGAGAGGAAATCTTTCAATCAGCGGGTTCTAGAGAGCAACTTTACAGGTTATTCTGTATTAATGTTTACTCTTATTTACAGTGCGCCTGTAATTAGACCCATGGTGACACAGCTTGTTTCAATCTCCACTGAAGTCAGTGGAACACCATGCAGGAAAATAAGTGTCCTCTCCACACATAGATTTTCCTGAAATATGAAGGTCAGAATGTAAGATGACCAAGTCAGAACTATGAAGTAGCTATCATAAAAAGTGGCCCCTGTAAAATTCGTGGGTATTGTGAAGTTCATCATATTAATGAAACACACTTCACAAAATCCCTATGCCTCATTCAGAGCATGACTTAAGAAGACACATCTGTAGTTGAAGGGTGTGGTAGAGGAAAAGTCACAGTGTCTGTGGATGCTGACATTATCAGTGTTAGACGGGGTCTGTAGATTTGTTTTGAAACACTCAGATCCCTGCAGACTTTCTAAGCAGCTTTGTGGATCCTATTCTTAGTGAATAATTCATATGAAATATTTTTCTAAATGAAATATTTCCATTCATGTACATTTATTATTTAAGATTCTTATTCTTTTGAAATTAATTGTCTTCTTTAAAATTTGAGTGATATTTCATATTCAGAATTAGTCTTACTGGACATGTAAAGCTGTTTCTATTTGGGAGGATTAAAACTGTTATGAATAAGTTTCTGTTTTATTGCCTTCAGAAAGCAATAAAAAGTGTTTTCCAATTCTGTCAAGCAGTCATGCTACAATTAGCTTTCTGCAAACATAACTGCATAACTCAACTGTGGTCACTTGGCAAGTAGTGTGAAAAAGATAAAAAGTTAAGTTCCAAGTAACTTTTTTCAAGTAAGAAATTATTTTCCATATTTTCTCAAAAAGTCTTTGAAATTTTGACATAGATTTTCTTCAACATTTGACATATACTAGCAGAAAAAATCAGGAATTATTAAGTATTTTTACTTTTTTTCTATATTTGCTAAAAATAATTTCAGTAAATTGTTACCAAAAGTTTATCTCCTGAAACGTTTGAAAAATATTTTACATTCTCAAAATTATTTCAAGTTGGTGCTCTTCTTTTCCTTTTAATGTAACTCTGAGTTGCCTATGTAAATTTATTCTTTACATATCAATGTTTCAGATTGCTTTTTATCATTGGTTTTGATTAGTTTTGTTGTTATATAATGATAAATCTTTTACTGGTACATATTAACATAGAAGGACCTCATTTCTTTCAAATGTGTTTGTGTACAGAACTACAGAACTACTCACACATAGGCTGCAGAAGTTGTTTTCCACAAGGTATATAATATAAATAGTGAGTTTGCACTCATTTCCTTGTCATCTTTGTTCTCTCTCTACTGTATTTCCCTCTGTTCAGTTCTCCACTACATTCATCTTTCTTTCTACTACTTATTTAATTTTTAGTTTTTCTGTTTCACCTGAATTAGACAGGAGCACAGTGATTTCTAAGTTCAACATTAACTTTAAAAGCGCTTGTGATCAAATGTGTTTAACATCAGACCAAATCTATGTGTAATGTTTGGCAGACAATCAGCTGGAATGGACATATTTAATAAAGTAGATAATCCTTTTATCTTTGTACTAAATTTCAGTGAATAATTTCAAAACTGGGAAGCACTACATGAAGCTAAAAAAAGGATGCAATTGTGTTGGACTGTAATTCCCATATACATTCCCTGCTAGTGAAAATCCAAGCTAATCAGGAGGTAGTATTTCATGAGGGATGATATTCAGACTTGGTTTTTACCCAAGAAAGGTTTCCACAATTGAATTAGTAATGGGACTATCAAATTATTTTATATAGGATCTGTCATCTATAAGCTGTTTAAAGTATAGTTAAAGCTAACATTGTGGCAAGAGACTATATACCATAGGTCTCTACACCTTCAGTGAGGAAGGATTTATTTTTTGTTAAAAAGAAATTCAAAAGGGGGCAGTGTGCTTTAATTAAATAAAACACAATGGAGTTTTTTTTCATGGTCTCTGCAGTAAAACACACAGAGATAAAGCCATGTGTGTGTGTCTTGTTTCCCCCTCCAGATTCCAGTGCTAGCAAAAGATTTTGCCCTTGATCATGCGGTTTTAGACATGAAAGGCTTCAAATCTATCCAAGCTCAAGATGAACACAGAATGCTAATTTGGGTTCACATGAAGAGCTGGACAAGCAGTCTTTTATTTTAAATTGTTAAAAATGCACTCTTTTTGAGGTCCTTTTCCTACTGTATATTTCTGAAGTACATAAAACTGCTTTACAGATCCCTTATGAAAGAATAAATACATTCTAGAAAATATATACTTGGTATTATGCTTCCCTACATTTGAAGAAGCTTAAAATGTTATCTAATTAAAAAGGTATATGCTTTTATATAGACTTTATTCTCTTTTTTCATCATATTGTAATTATACACTGTTAAAGAGAAATCATTTTACACACAACAATGTATACTGAAAAATATAAAGGCTTAAAATTAATACACAACAAAGCTCCCCAAAATATATCAGCCTGGAAAGAGGTATTATGGAGAACACTGATGAAGAGAACAAAGGAAGTATTCACTGAATTAATAATTTTCTAAGCAACTGTATATGTACTCTATAATACTAAAAAATGATGTATTAAATTTATAATATATGATGGTAAAATGGGAAATGAAATACATGTTTTATTGTGATGAGTTTTGTATGGTGATGCAACACCCACACACATACACCCCCTTCAGTCCAAAGGAGTGTCAAGTAAATCTCTTGAACTAGAAAAATGTCATAATTTGAAGTTCAGTATCTGGGTATGTGTTACAAGCAATAACTTCATCTCACTGGAACACAGAGACCCTGTCCCTTTTTAAGAATGCAATGGTTCTAAACTAAAAAGCTTGTAAGGCACAAAAATTAACTTACTGTTGACTCATCCTTGAACATTGTTCATTATTGTCACTGAACAATTGTAATTAAATTTGGGGCAAAGAAAAGGGAGAGAAGAGGAGAGGAAGAGCTAATAGAATTGTTACTACTGCTAGATACCACATCTGACTAGAGACTGACTGACATTTCTCTGCCACCTGGAAAACAATTACCTTGACCCTTTAGACTGCTGACCTCTAAATCTGACTAGATCAATCTACTTCTGAAACCATCTATTTCAGTTGTAAAGTGGTCAGAAGCATGTCTCTTCAGCGTAACTGCAATTGCTCTTGCTGTTCAAAATTGTTGCTGTTTTTGGAACCAAAATTACTTGCTAGCAGAAACATTCTATAACTCTTAGCTGTACATGGGAAGGAATGTATGAATAGAAATCAAATCCAATGAAAAATGACAAAAAATGAAAGTGAGAACTGGAACTTCATCCTTCCTGAATTCATTTTCTTGCAGTTTATGAAGTTTACTGTTCCTGAAGTATTTTGATTTTTTACCTTTTCTGAAAAAGAGATTAACAAGAATATAGCATTCTGGAATTACCACTTCACAGTAAAGATAAACTATCATCTCCAGGTGCTCATACAACCAGTGTTAAAATGTAGGTAGAATCAGTGTCAGAAACAAAAAGCTCCATGTCCCAGATACAATTTTTTCTTGCAGCATTTCGAAATGAGTAGAAAAATATTAATGACAATGAAATTTGAAGAATGGAGCACTACAATGTCTTTCATTAGAGATGACAAACCTTTTTAGTTTTTCATATATTGCCCTCTATAAGCTATGAAATGTCCTCCAATGTTGATCGACCCTTGGGCACATCCTCAGAAGCTGTATAGTGGAGAATAGAAAAATTATCAAATTTGACAAAAGGCCTGGAAATACAAGGGTAATATTCATGTAATGAATGAATCCAGCAGAAAACTGCTCCCCATAAGTTTTTTGAGCAAAGGCTTTTGTTCTCTCCAGTATCTCATGAAAGCTTGTGAGCCAGGTTGTGAGTAAACCACATGAAAAATAAATCACTTCTCTTGAAAGGTGTCTTGAAAATACCATAAAGTTGTACTAAAAGGAGGTGAGATCAATTACTTGCATCCCATCTTAGAGATCCTACCCTCTGTCTCTTACTAAATAAAAAATGAGAATACACACTAAATATATATATATATATATGAATGAAAGCCTGAATCTCTGTGCCTGTGGTATCAAACAGATATATTTGTGCTGATGACCTGTAGTTCAAGCAAATATAATTGACTTAGAACAGAGCTGGAACAGCATCAACAGTAAATGTTACTTGAACCACTGAATGACATGGAGTCATGATAGTAAGCCAGTAGTACTCTGTTGTATCTTTAAAATGCTAAAAAGCAGTAATCTAACACCAAATATCAGCTGTTGCAAACATGTATAGAGACACCGTACTGGATTCTCTATGTAGCCAAGCCATGTAACAGCATTTCACTAAAAATTTTCTTATATTAAAAAACCTTCACATAATACTTTAAAGTCTGGACAAAATTTCCAGAAAAATTAGCATTGCAGACCTAAGATAATTTTCCATTATATTTATTTATTTTTACTTAGTGTGCTAATTTTAACCATTCTTATAATAGCTGGTGCAAGTCTTTAAATATTTTCATGTTTATGTTATTTGCATATCAAATGTTAATACGAATTTTTAGTGGGTACACTCTCAAATTAGATGGATTTTCCACTGTGAATGGCAACATTTTAAGAGTAATATCTTAAATGAAATTAAAAATTAATTTGAGGTCATTTCAAAGATAAAGAATATATTTTCACCTGGTCCAAAAAGAACGCAGTATTCCTCCACTCCCCTAGCCTCCCATCCAACACATCAGAAGGAGTACAATCTCATACAATCACGTCACTGAAGGAATGCTGCCTAGCATGATGGTCCCTAAGCAATTTTATACTAATCAAACCCAATATATCATTCATCTTCTTGATGTTATTCATCCAAATTTGGCTAATCACTATAGAAATGCTTCATTTAGCTGTATGCCATGAAAGCACCCTGAAATGGAAAATTTGCTGGCATTTTCACTGCCAATCAAGAGTCTATCACTTCAACACCAATACTACCACTTGCTGAGGAATCTCATCACTCTTTGCCTCAGGGACAAAAATACACTCATCAGATCCTGACTTCCTACAGAAACATACAAGGTACAGATTCCATATGCAAAAGTGCTATTTCTTTTTATATGTGTGTTCAGCAGCTCTTACTCAGTTCTTATGTATTTGCAACAGAATTAGCAGCATGACCTAGAACCAATACTGAAAACACCAGGTTTTGAGGTGATGTTGATAGTGCTTTTGCTGTCGCCATCACTATAACTATATCTCTGTCCTGCCCACACTCCTACAGTGAGGCATTTTAAAACACAAATCAAAACTATGGTTCATGTCCCAGAGAATTTATTGACCCACTAAAGTATGAGAAAATGGGTGGAAACACAGATCTGCCATTTCATTTAAAAAAAAAAAAAAAAAAAAAAAAAAAAAGACAACATAGAATCACAGAATCATCTAAGTTGGAAAAGACCTTGAAGATCATCCAGGCCAACCATTAACCTCACACTGACAGTTCCCAACTACACCAGATCCCTCAGCGCTTTGTTGACCCGACTCTTAAACACCTCCAGGGATGGGGACTCCACCACCTCCCTGGGCAGCCCATTCCAACGCCTAACAACCTGTTCTGTAAAGACATGCTTCCTAATATCTAGTCTAAATCTTCCCTGGCGTAATTTGATGCCATTCTGCCATTCCCTTTTGTTCTATCACTTACTACTGGGTTCATGAGACTCATCCCCAGTTCTCTGCAACCTCCTCTCAGGTAGCTGTAGAGGGCGATGAGGTCTCCCCTCAGCCTCCTCTTCTCCAGACTAAACACCCCCAGTTCCCTCAGCCGCTCTTCGTACGACCTGTGCTCCAGACCCTGCACCAGCTTCGTTGCCCTTCTCTGGACACGCTCGAGTCATTCAATGTCCTTTTTGGAGTGAGGGGCCCAAAACTGAACACAGGAATCGAGGGGCGGCCTCACCAGTGCCGAGTACAGGGGTCAGATCCCTTCCCTGTCCCTGCTGGCCACGCTATTGCTGACACAAGCCAGGATGCCATTGGCCTTCTTGGCCACCTGGGCACACTGCTGGCTCCTGTTCAGCCGGCTGTCAATCAACACCCCCAGGTGCCTCTCTGACTGGCAGCTCTCCAGCCACTCCTCCCCAAGCCTGTAGCGCTGCTGGGGGTTGTTGTGGCCCAAGTGCAGCCCCCGACATTTGGCCTCATTGAAACTCCTCCAGTTGGCCTCAGCCCATGGCTCCAGCCTGTCCAGATCTCTCTGCAGAGCCTCCCTACCCTCGAGCAGATCAACACTCCCACCCAACCTGGTGTCATCTGCAAACTGACTGAGGGTGCACTCGATCCCCTCGTCTAGATCATCAATAAAGATGTTAAACAGGAGTGGCCCCAACACCGAGCCCTGGGGGACACCACTCTTGACTGGCCACCAACCAGCATAGATGCATTATGAAGTCCTCCATAGGCTTTCTGGCAAAATATAACTGTATGGGAAATCTAAAGGTACTGATTTCTATTGATAATGTAGGGATATGTAATTTTGTTACAGAGGATTAATGAAAGCTAGCATAGTAAAGACCATGAACATAATTATCTTTATATCTAAAAAGTGGCTTATAAAGATTTGTCCAGTTGAAGACAAGTGTTGAATATCAGTAAATTCACAAGAAATTATAAAATTAGTAGTGATAGTATACAGTTTGAAAAAGAATAAAAATCATCTGATGCTGAATATAATTACCAAATTGACATTTTTTGTATGATGGAACTAGTAGAAATATTCACAGAAAGAAGATACAGGACAAAAGGGACAGGCTGGAAGAGTTATCATTCTGGTGCACATTGTGTGGATGTTGGATGATGATTTCTCAGAACCAGAAAAGAAAGGTACTGGAGTAGTGAATGTATGCAACATTCAACTGACAGAAAGGACTGGAGAATTACGAATGCACAGGAAATACTGTATCACAGAGAATCAGCTAGATATAGATGTATTATAATTTTCATAACAATATCTAGAGGCATGACCAAAATAAAGATAATAATAGATATGGAAATCATGACCATCATGGTGGCATTGCTTGTGACCATTATAAATGATGGAGGAACTTCACTGTGTTCTTTACACTTCTGGTCCTACATATGAATCTTTGTGTGTATTTTTTTAAAGATTCTTGGATGTATAGGTGAAGAGGTATCTACAGGGAAAAAGTCTCTTCTCAGTGTTTGTGTGGGTTATTGGAAGGGTCTTTAGGATTCTGTCTCATTGTGCAATCTACCACTGACTGCAGTATGTATCACTGGGTGCATGACTGCACTTCTCCCACAGTGTAGGCAGAGTTCTTTCCCACTGCAGGGAGCAAAAAAAATTTCGTGGAAAAAATTGAGGAATCCAAATTTTATAATTTCATCACCAGGCAGGTTGACCTGGACCTGGCAGATGATGATTGACAAAGATTCCTGAGACATAGGCCAGTATTTTTTTTGGTCAGAAGGAAACAAGTTAGGGTTTGTTTTCAAAACATTGCATAGTTGCTTTTTGATTAAGTCTGCAGAGGAGAACAATGGTGTAAGAAGGAATGCTGGCATCCAGATCAGCTCCCATGTCTGATGCTTCTCCATTATTCCCCTTCCTCTCTGGGCTGCAGCCCACAGGAAGTCAAACTCCTGGGATGAAGAAACACAAAGAGCAAACCTTGTCACAGAAAGGGGCAGGTCCTTGCCCCAGCCACTGTTACTGCTACTGAAAAGGAAACAGAAGCTGGACTTTGAGGCACCTCCAGATATCTGTAGGACATGATAAACACTACTCAGTCAAAAAGTGGAAGACCAATCAAAAAGGAAAGATGAAAACTAGAGAAAAGATGAAATCAAGAGAAGTCCTGCTTCCAAGAAGCAAATAAGCTAGCTCTGTCAAGATAAGACAATACATCAGTGAATATGTACTGTTTCAGAGTTTTGGATTTGAGACAGTATTTAGGGAATTAGATGCAAGTCACTTCAATTGCGTTGAAGATACAGAAGTGGGTTGGAAAAAGCATGGAATATGATTAGAAATTAAAACTGAACAGCAATTGCAAACATTATTCTCAGTGAGAACACTGATAAAAAGAAATTCAAAGTTTGTAGAATAAAGCAAACTCAAGCAGACTTTTTGCTATGACAGGAAAAACTGAACCACTTTGCTGAACAGTACTGGTTTTGCTGAACAGTAATGCACTGTGTAGTACTGTATTGTAAAATGCCAACAGAAAGAGGGAGAAGATTACAGTGAATGTATTGGAACCAGTAGGAGAGAGAAGGGAGATAAGTTTGGTGGATACTATGAGGAAAAAAGTGGAATCAGAAGGAATTATAGTGTTTGAAGAATGGCACCATGGCAGCTCAGTTTGTCCATGTAGGGTCCAGTTAACCTGGATAAAATTTCTTCATCTAGAATGAATACAGACCTGAGAAGCAGATTGAGTAAAAGGTGAAGGAAGTCAGTGTATTTGTGATAACTGAAGACATTTGCTTCTTGCTGAGAGCAGGAGCCTAGGACATAGACACTGCAGCTGGAGATGATGGGACAGACCTACAGAAAGAAGAAAAAACATAAAGTGCAGAAAATCCTTGTTGATATCATTGGAAATAGACAGGAAGAGAAGGCAGAGAGGAGGAAACTGAGACACTGTAAGAGGCACAGAACTGTTGAGGAGAGATTGAGAAAAATGAAGTGAACAGCCCATGTGCATACCAACAAAACTGAATGAGTAAGGGACAACTGAGGAGGGGGTAACAAAAAGATCAGCTAAGGTTTCAGATGAACTAATACAACTGAGTTACTGATACCAGTAACTGTAGTTAAACTCTTCTGTAATTACCTGTGAACCTCAGTCCTTCAAATCTGCACTAGTAATATATATTTAACAGTACATTTCTGATTATTTGAAGCTCACATAGAGAATTCATAGCCTCTCGTACCTTAGCAAGCTGGTTTATTCCTAGAAGAAGTCTATGAGAAATGATGAAAGCAATTTAAAGTATAACTTTTTTCCTGGACCCAATACTGGCAATTTTGTTTGGATTTACACATCACCATATGGTGAGAGAAAACCAGATTAAATGGAAAAAGATATAAACAAAATAATTTTGAAAGAGTACTCGAGGATTTACGGTACTGTACTTGACTAGAAGTGATTGGCAGCACATTAAATAGAGCTTTGTGTCAGCTGCAGAGTGGACTCTGCAAAGACAGGATGTCAAGTTACGAACTGCAGACTTTGCGACTCCAACTTAACTCCTTGTTACATTTTGTGATATTAGCTGGGAGAAAGTTTATATCTACAGTGCTGGAGAAATTAAACACACACACATTGTCATGTTAGCCAAGCAAAATTTTAACTAAAATATTAGTGAAACAAAACTAGAAAGAGAAACAAAATAATCCTGGCGTTTTATAAGTAGGTTATTTCAACAAGAACTAGATGGGTTGCAGAGGCCCTACACTAAGCTGCAACTTTGTCTTTGAAATAAAACTATTAGCTGTCCCTGTAGGTTAAGGCCTCTTTGATTTGACAAACTTCACTTAATTGGTTTCTAAAGATTACTTGATAATCTGTACTCCATCTTTTTTTCTCCATTAGTGCTTATGACACAACAGTTACAGCACAGTATCATTGCCACAGATAGAAAGGCCTGGTTTAGATAGAAGTAACCAAGTTTATTTTATGTTTTGCTACTCATTTAAAGATTTTTTCAGGAAATACCTACTGGGATCTAATTGAGTTCTAGAAACATATGGGAGCCTAAAAGATGTGGACACTGAAACCAAAGTCACAAATATTCCCTACTGGCAACATAAATGCTTTGAACTGCTATGTTCCTTTTATGTGAGGATCTCAAAGTGCTTTGCAAATATTAATCAGTGATTCTACATTCACATTGGCTCTGTGAGAGGAGTAAGCAGTGTTTTAATGCCCCTCTCTACAGCCTGCAGACTATGGTCAGAATTCCATTACCCTCATAAACTATAGACATCAAGGAGGCTTATAGACATCTTTTAGTACCAAATCATTCTAATAGTGACTTTTAGAAGAGCTTAGTAAGTACTCTGAAGAGTTTTACCCTATATGCTGTCACTATCACACTTACAACATAGTAGTTTGAAATAACAGAATGCTTTGTTTTCCTTTATTTGCCAATACTGTGTATAAATGGCAGCTGCAAGAACAATTTTGTCTGAAGGACTCTATGAGAGAAAGATTTAAACTTTCGTGTGTTCAGAACACAGGCTGTGTACCACAGTTACATTTTCCATGATCTGACTCCTCTAGAGAAGAAAAATTAATAAACTATCTGTATCATAATTAATCATCAGTTTCCTGAAGAAAGCCCAAACATTCATCAGAATTATTTATTTTAAAAGTTGCTTTGCACAATATTTCATTATTACTGAACAGACTAATGAAGGTGCACATATTTGGTACCTCTAAAATCAGATCCTAGCATTTTTTAATTGGTCATGAGCAGAGTTAATAGGAGAATAAATTTGTTGTCTAGCTATTCCTGTGAAGTTTTCAGTGAAGCTCACATTTTCCTGGGTGATTTCACCAACCACAGGAATAAAGTCTGTGTTCTGTCCAGCACTGACTCTGTGTTCACTATCCAGCAAACACAGAAAACTGTCTCTTGTAGTGTTAAAGATGTCTCATGTTTGATGTCACATATCTGCCATGTACTGAAGAGGAAAGCAAATCAGGAGGAAAGCAAGTCAGGAAGGAAAAAAACTTAAGAGCATGAAAAAAATTGAAATTGAGATGATTACTGATAGAATTAATAGATTAAGGGACAGTTTTCTCTCTTCAGAAAAAATCATTACCCAAGTTTTTATTTTATGATATTTTATTTCTAATTTGATATGAAGCATACAAAATTTTAATTAAAATTATGTGCTTTGTTCTTGTTCATTGTTTCTCTTGTTTATGCTATACAATGCACAAATATACTTACATTCACACATAGAATCATATCAACATGGAATCATTTATGTTGGAAAAGATCTTTAAGACATTGAGCCCAACTGCAAACGTATTACTGCCAAGCCCACCACTAAACCATGTCCTGAAGCACCACATCTACAACATCTTTTAAATACCTCCAGGGATGGTGACTCAAACACTTCCCTGCGTTTGTGTAAGTGCTTGACACTGTGAAGAAATTTTTCCTAATATCCAAACTATATCTCCCCTGGTGCAACTTGGGGACATTTCCTCTTATTCTGTTTCTTGTTACTTGGGAGAAGAGACCAACACCCACCTTGCTACACCTCTTTTGAGGTAGTTGTAGAGAGCAATAAGGGCTCCCCTCAGCCTCCTTTCCTCCAGACTAAACAACCCCAGTTCCCTCAGCTGCTCCTCGTAAGACTTGTTCTCTAGACCCTTCACCAGCTTCATTGCCTTTCTTTGGACACGCTGCAGCATCTCAATGTCTCTCTTGTAGTGAGGGGCCTAAAACTGAACACATCTTCATAAGCAGATTGTGACAGGTGTGCTTTATCCTCCTTTACATCATACAAAACACAGTCAACTATGTTCAGCTAAAAATATCCCTGTAATTTTATGGATATGTTAATCCTTAATTTATAGATTTCAGACCACTTCTATACACATAGTGATGATAATAAACTGTAAAATATGCTACTGGCATCTATCTAGGAAGGAAGTCAAACATAAATGTCACTCATAGGATTGGTTCCATAGGATGTGAATGTTGAGAGACACTGAAATTAAATCTCTGTAATGCTCCAAATCTGCAGTAGCCCTTCCAGAAAACAAGCATCTAAAGATGATTCTTAAACTTAGCACTCATATAACAGTGGAACAATTGTTCCATAGCTGTCACTCCACTTGTTTTTTATTTCTACTTAGAAGCACTAGAAAATCAAGTTTCTTAAGGGAAAAAGATGGGTGTCTATAATAAATGTGACTCTCCATACTAATTCAGTTATCAAAAATCTGATCATTAAAAACATTCAGCGAGAGAATTTTATCTTGGTTTGCTCAAACTAAGAAAAAATTTACAAAATTAATAACATGAGAAAAGCATATTTGTTGACTGAAAATATGGTTTATGAAACAAATACATAACTTCTCCCATGTCTTTAATACTTGAAATTTTTTTCAACTGCCTCTCTTTAGAGAAGCACAACTATGGTATTGCATATTTTGGCTAGAAAAAGTTTCCATCCCCAAAGGACTCACTTTTTTTATTATTGGCACAATGTACACTTAAGAAGAGCAACGAAGCATTTGCCATTTCAAAACAAAGAAAGAAAATTTCAGCATTCAGCAAAACTTCATCAGAACCATGAGCAGTAAGGCTGTGCCTGAACTCTACTCCAAGGGATTTCTTTCAATGGTCTCAACCACTTAACCAATATTTTAAAAACAATCCATTGGCCAAATAATATTTTTCTTTCAAAAAATCCCAAACACTAGAGTTTTCCACTCAGAGAATGGATCTAATCACTGGTCGGGTATCCCCACAGAGAAATAAACAACATATTTTATATCGCAAAAGTAAAGATTTTTTATTTCTAATCTAGGAAGACTAGTACACATCATACAGCATACCTTAATCTCTTCCTTTAAAAACACAGGTTTTTAAAGAACTTTTAAAATACTCACAAACCATTATAGTTGTGGATAGATTAGGTCAGTTCATCTTTTACTACAGGAGAGAAAATTTCTGTATTTCCCTTATAGTCTCTCATCTGTCTGGAGATTGTTGTGGGCAAAGAAGTCTCAACTTGGTCTCCTCCATACCCTGCAGTCCCCTCAGGGATGTCCCTGCCCCAGAATGTGTCTTCCATGACCTACAGGCCCCTCAAAGGACCCTCCTCTGGCACAAAGCACCTCCTTCTAAGAGTGCATCTCCAGGCATGTTCTCCACAATGTCCCCTTCCACATGACTTCTCCATTTTGTTTCTCAAAATGCATGCCTTTGCATTTCTCTTCAAGTTGACCCCTTTTTGTGTGTCCTGCATTTCCATTCCCATCTCCTTTTTGTGTGTCATCGCATACCTTCTCACATGTCTCATCTTGTTTTTCATTTTGTGCCTCCTCAGGTGTCTCCTTCTGGATCTCCTGTGCCTAACAGCTACTTCTCTCACTCAAATACATCTGAGCAGAGGCTCCATGTGATCCTCAGACAGGTTAAAGATTTGGCATCTGATAGGCTGCTTCCATCCATTGATAAGCTATTTGGAGCCAGCTGCGACTGGCATCAACATCATCCAAGCTACCTATCCAAACCCTGCCAGTTATACCCAATACAAAGATCCATTTTTTATGCATCAAGATGACTAAGCCAGATGTCTCACCTGTGAATTTTGGAGAATGCATTTCTGCACTTCTTACTACACTCTGATTCCATCAGGCCTGCCAACCCATTCTTCTTCATCTACGGCATAGGTGACTCGCTAAATCATTATAAATGTTGACCAATATGAAGATCTGACCTTTCAAAATTGAACCTATTACAAATACCAAAATAGATTTTAAATATTTCACCTTTTCTGAACAGATGGCTGTGCCAGACTTCCAAAGAATATGAACTAAAGAAAAGTTATTCAATTAGACAGTGGATCAGCTGAGGAGTTGATCCACTGTCTAATTGAATCTTTCACCTCTCTTCCTTCTAAGAACGTCAATTTAAAAACTAGCAATTTGTTAACATCTAAATGTGGTCTGAACTTGATTTGTTTTAATTACAAAAAAAAAAAAAAAAAGGATACATTCTGTCACCCTACATATGCATTAATTTGAAAAATGCAACTGTTGCTGAACAACGACTTTGCCTTTATCATACCTCCATCTTTTTACTGAAGGAAAAATTCTCATTGTTCCTTGTAGAGAAAGTAAATATTGTTTCATCTACCACCACAGATCTATGAGTAAACATAGAAGTCAGTTTCAGACACATCAATGACTACATATTTTACCATACTTACAGATTAATTACCAAAGTTTAAATATATATATATGAGATATTAAGAGAGTGTGCCATATATATTTTCATAACAAATTCTATGGAGTGGGAATTGGCATGTAATTATTTTTTACATCCAGAATTGTTAATAAATTATAATGAAATGAGAAAAAAATATAAAGTATCAATCTTTTTTTTTTCATTTCTTTTGTCCATTACTTTATCTGACATACATTCTATATTTGACACCACAGTAGTATCATTAGAAAGTAAAGCCTACAGATTATTACCAACAATATTCAGCTACATTTTATTGCCATGTAATGTACACTAATGTGACATTACTAAGCTTGTCAGCTTTGAGAAATTGTTCTTACAAATTTTGTCCTTCATATAACTTTAAGAATGAAACCTAATAATTTCCTGAAATATTCTTAAGAAGAAAATATTTTCAATGAGGCAGAAAATACAGCATAATATGAAGAGCTTGGACTATGGAAGAATTTAAAAGTGTAATTTTTTCCAGTAAGAACAAGGAAAGATAAAATGAAAGAGGCCTTTGCTATTACTAGAAACTAAAAATTATTCTTTCAGATAATATTTAATAGTTTGAGGAGAAAAGTTGTGATAATTTTCAGATAAATCACACACATATAGTAAATAGAACAGTAATAATCCCCCAATGACACTAAAAGGACTACATTGTTCCCACTGAAGTATCTTCATTTACTCAGTTTCCTTATATTGTTGAATTCATTGTACTTGTGTGGCATATATGATATACAATCAAACACAATACATACATTTTTACATTTATGTATCAATTATCTGAATAAAGGAAACAGAGAGGAAGTAGACACTTACAGGGGAAGGTATGTTGCTCCTTTGTCTTTAAGATATTTTTTTGGTGGATAACTTTTCTAAATTTCTGATCTCCTGAACTCATTTTGGAGTACATCCTGTTAGGGTGAGAAGCACTCTTGTGCTTCTACCCTGTATCTTTTATAGATGAGGGCACAATCATCAGGGGTTTTGCATAGGGTAAGACTTTCTGAGAAGTGTTACCTACATGCACAGATAAAAAGAAATAACTTTAATAGACGCAGCATTTTTGTACCAGGCAATCGTGTTAATAAGGAAGCTTTCTGGACACACAGATACAATGAGGCTAGCAAAGGCAAAACCCACAAAGAAAGAAATGTTGCTTTAAAGGGAAAAAGATAGTGCTGTGTGATGTAGACTCTCTGCAGAAGAAAGTCTCCGAGCATCTCTCTTCTCCTTTATCTCAGTGTCAGTCTGGGCCCCTTGCTGTTCCCTTTCTCTTCTCTCAACATAGCTGGGGTTGACAACAAAGCCTGCAAAAAGCCTTCTCAGCCTTCTTTCAACCCTGCAAGGTATACAATGCTGCAACCCTCTCTGATTGATGGTATCTTCCTACCCCAACCCAAACTCACCATCTGCATCACTCTTTGCTGTGTTTTTGCTGGATTTTTCCAGTGTCTAATGGGGTTAATGCAAGCTTTTGATAGATGGAGTCTTGCTTTCAGCTCTGAGATGCTGTAAACTTGCTATTGCCTGAGACGCCCTAAGAAGAGCAATAGCCAGCTCAACCTTTGGGGGGACCATTAAGCATCTGAAATTGCCCCAAATAGTTGTGCTTTCAGCCACATGCCTGCCCTGCCTTGTGGTGTATTTTAGCAGTATGATGCTGAGTGTCCTCTGAAACTGTGAGCATGTTATACTTGAAAATATCATAAACACCACACCATAAATACCACAATAATCTATCAGTTTCAGTCATGGAAAGCTCCTGTTATACCTGCAAACATGACTGGAAACATAGGCCCCTGTAGGTATCACAGTTACTCAAAATCACATAAATCTTCTTGTGAAAATATATTTTATGAGACACAACAACCTTCACTTAAGTTATCACCCCAGACAGCAACCCCAGACACCCCAAAGTAACATATAGTTAATTCCAGCCAGACTAGACCACCTGTATCCATGTTGAAAGCACTTGCCCTGCTATCTTCTGTGCCTCATGTGGCACACCTGCAGCTCCTACGACATAAATAGAAGAATAGGTTTGGTGAATTCTGTTATAACAGTCTGACAACACCATTGGTATTGTATGGGCTGTGCCGTAGGGAAACATGCAGAGTCTGGGGCTGGTGGGCTGCACAAGTTTGATAGAGTCAAATATGAAGGAGGTGCAGCTGTGCAGCCTATATCAGTGTTACCTTCAGTGAGACATTCTTAGGTCTGTACAGAGGTTTTGTCTCTGATGTTTCACTCAAAAGACAGCCCAGGAATATGCCTGCCTTTGCCACAGCCACATTATTTTCAAGCTGTCAGCCTCCAGACTCACTAGATACTCCCTTTCCATAAGCTCTAAACTTATACAAAAGAGTTATTAAAAACACATAAGTGTCTTTTAATATATTTGTTTTGCTCTCCCTCATGCATCACTATCTTTGCTTTTTATAACAGGATTTTTTTTCCAGTTTCTGTTTTCTTCATATAATAGCTTAAGAATTTATTCATTAATACATTAAGTTAATACATAACTTACATCTTTAAATTATTATTTTGAGTTATTTAAGGTAATTCAGTCTTTAAATGATTGAAAATCCACATGATCAAATGCCACAGCCTGTGTCAAATCCTATTACCATGCTATACTCAATTGTTAGGATAATTAAGTTAATGTGCATTCATTGATCTCTTTTTAATGAGAAGAAAATAACTTTTATTAATCTTGTACTTTGATAGATTGTTTGTGTTATTTCTGGTTTTGTTATACCTGTAAAAGTAAAACTAAGCTGAACTCACAATCTTTCTGTAGAAGAAATATAAAAATAGGACTATTTCCAAGCTGGATAAAAGCATGAGAATAGCTGTCATGGAGAGGTACAGGGGTAGGAAGGCATTCATTGAGTTCACTGTGATTTATAATCAATATTAACTACATAATATACTCAGAAGCACAATGCTCAGAGAAAAGGCATGGTTGGTACTGTTCTTTTATCCTATGAAGGTCATAATAAGATGGGTGAAATGACAAGAAAAATTGATGGAAGATAGTTTAAACTACAATGGAAAAAAAAAACATCTGTTATGATGAAGAATTCCCTCCAGAAATCTTGCAAAAGGACTGACCTCTGCTGTAAATTTGCTTGAGAACTAGAACGGAAAGTTTAAATGAGATCTTTAGTGATTTCTGGCCTCTCTGAAAGCTGGAAAATGACAATTATTCAATTTAAGAGTCTCTCTGTCTCAGAAAGGTAGAAAAAGGGTCCGACTTGATGGCTCGACAGACTAATGCTACAGCCTGTAGACCCTCTTGCTTCTGAGAACTGGTGTTCTAAACACTGCTAATCATGTCAACACATTTGTTTCTTATGTCAAGTAGTGGAAGGCTTTGTGAATTGATCTTGATTTCAGTTGAAGGGGGAAAGAGGAAGTAATGTTGATAAAATTCCCTAAGGAATTTTCAGGTAGATGTATGTAAGTAATTTCACCACATAAAATTCCCATAGAAGCTTTAAAGTGCCTTAATGTTTCCCCTAGTTTTGCTCACCTCTCAGAATGATCCCCCCCAGATTTCCTTTCGGTTAAATTTTGAAATACTCTAGGCCAAGGAAGGGCCAGTACTGTGAACTACCATCTTATATTTCTCAGTAGGGCAAGGAAGCTAACAATACTAAGAATTGCCTTTTTATTCCCTTCTTTACTAATTCTATGTAAAGAATTGCTTGCTGAATAGAGTTATGTCTCTTAAGTAAACACTACCATAATGAATATTTCTGTGTCATTCACAAAGTGTTCAAGGCAAATTAGGGAAACATAGTGTCATTCTGGTCACTCATAAGATGTGACACTAAAAATGGTGAAAGTGTCCTTGTGTGAAGGTTAAATTAAAAAATAATGTTTATTTGTTTCTAATTTCCAGGTGATGATTTCATCACGACATAGAGGTAAGTTTCATGAAGTCCAGGTTCACAGAGATAAAGTTGTTGGTACAAGTGCTCCCCGCTTTTTCGAACCAACAGGCTTCCTCATTGTATTTTCTCCTTGTTTCATAACAGATTAGTTGTTGATATAAAGACTTTTTCCTGTTTCCCACTTTCTAGCCTTCAAATTTTAAAATAGCATTAGCAGTATTGCCTTTTCCTGCCATTCCCAAAGCAGCAATCTAGCTACTGTTGTTGTCTGAAATGAAGGTAGACTGAAGACACAGAAGGAAACATGAATTGCCACAGTTAGATTAATAAATTTGATTTCTAAACCCCAATCCCAAATGTTCAAAATAAAATACCAGAAATGCTCTGAGGTACTGCCTGCTCCTTTGCTAACATTTATTTTAAAGATAATCTCTGGAAGCAGTTTCCCCAAGGCCCACCAAATAATTTTGTGCTGGAAAGGTCACACTATTAATGAATGATGGTTAACAAGAAATAGCTATCAATAATAACTAGGAATTGTAAACAACCCTATCCAATTTTATCATTGAATTCAAATACTTTGCAGATACCTTGGAGGCAGATACCCATAAATGACAATTCATAAAGGCAATAGAAGATGGTATGCTCATTCCTACTAGAAGGAAAGATAGAAACCTGTAGGCACCATGGCAGTGAAACACAATTTAGCGGCCACTCATCTCAAATTCAAGCCTGTCTACTGCTTACATTTCCTGGTCCAACCTGCCCCTAGCAACTGCTCACATTACATAGTTCTTATTCCCATTGCAGCCTTTCTTTCTCTCTCTTTTGCTTTCCTGGTTTAACTTACATTGCCCACCTGCACCTAGTATGCAAATGGAGATGTTCAGAAAAGCAGGGGAGGGCAAATATTGCAAATGATCTTTGACAGGTGTGAAATAATTCTCATTCAGCATTAATTTATTCAACTGTTTTTGCAAATTGAAAACTGTTGCACTTGGAAAACAAGTCTTTTTTCCATTGTTATGCTTTCATATTTGAATATTAAAATACCAATCCATTTCTTTGGGGATTTTCATTTTCCTATTTGCTTTTTAACAAAGCTTTTCATAGATTCAAATTAAACCATAAAATGAATGAACAATAAGAACAACGAAAAATTCCACAAAAATTAACAAAATAAACTGAAACTCTGAAAAATTATCCCTTCACAGTTTTGTAGCAACTCATCCTCATATAAATTGAATGTAGCCCTACAGCATCCAAAATGGGGATTATAGAAGCCATCAAACATCAGAAGCATGCCAATTATTCAACTGTCCCATTTTCTGCTTGGACAACAGATTTAAGAAGAAAAAATTTCACTCAAATTAAATGCAATTGACACAGATATACAAGATGTTTTCTTCTTTTTGGTACAAAAGATTTAACAACATTTCAAACATTTTAGCTTTTAGTTCAGTTCAATAAAATCTTGTGTTTAATCATTTTCCACTGCATTTTCAATATTCATATTAACACATCTTAAATACCTAGAAAGTTTGTTTTGAAAGTTTGCTTAAAACCATCCTTGCAGCAGACTATCAAACGAAACAGATTTGAGCTTGAACAGTACTTTAATTTCCATCTGTTCTATGATACTGCAAATATTTCAGAATGCATTTGGCATAGAACATTGCAAACATTATTCTGCAATGCCCTTTATGCAACATAAATATGTTAGCAATCCAACAATAAAGTGCCACACAGCATCTGTCTATATTCCTGCATAGTACATAGCCCAGCTCTCAAAAAAAGAGGATATTCAACATCTGGTGGAAATGAACTGTATAGTTTTACTGTTTCAATTATTCTCATTTTGCCAAAATAAACATCCTCTTTATGTAACAATGGCTTTTTAGATTCTCAAATTTTACACATACAATAGCGATACATATCGTAGGATATCCACTAGAATGTACACGGCAAGATCAGCAGGTGGAAATGAGAACATTCCTAAGATCCATTTCGTCATGTTAAATCCCCACACAACACAGCACACTTAAAATACTCATATTGTCACTTTTTTCCATTAGGAGCTATAAAATTCGAAAAAGGGTTTTTTTATTATTATTTTTCTAAGCAGCCTTTTTAAAGGAGAGTTTATATTCTTAGAGTTCACAGAAGACAGGATTTCCTTTAGATAAATTCTAAAAAATGTGTCCTACTTGCCCCCTAGAATTTTATAGTGTTTACTTCTTTGTGTTACTTATTACACCTCCTGACCCAAATCAGAAAGATTAAGTTCCCTCAGGAAAAAGGAATCCTAAAGTTTTGATAAGAAAGACACAGTCAGAACAAAGCTCCTGCTGCAAAGAAGTTAACCTCTCGGCATGGCTTAATATAACTCTTCTTTTACTTCAGGTTGATAGCAAGACGTTGGTTTATGCCCTACAATATTGTCTGTAGCAGAGGTCATGTGTCATGCAGATATACTTCCTTGTATTGAGTGGCCTTTTAATTGTCTGTCAGTTCTGTCTGGGGTCCCGCCTGTGTATACTCCAAATGCAAATATGAAAAGCATGAAAGGTGGAGCAGAGCCCATGCTTTCATCTGTGTATCATTTTTCAGACTAACTGAAGCTAGCCTGTCATTATATTACGGCCCATGCATTAGGCACTCTTGTTTCACAGTAGCACAAATCATACTGGGAATAGGGGCCAATCTGTCAAGCAAGGCTTCCAGGCAAATTCTTGTTCAGCACAATGGGAAATGGTACAAAATTCCTTTCTTCACCCTCTCAGTAAGAAAGGTTGCAGGACCTCTACCAATGTTGACAATTTGCCTGAATATGATGCTCTGATGACTCATATCATGGTGCCTCTGTCATTATGTCTCAGGGACAACTTCTAAGATTTTTTTGTTTTCTTCAGTAAAGGGATATGCTCTTTGGCATTTTGCAACACTGAACTCACAAGTGTAAACCACTTTTGCATCATTTTCCTCTTTAAAAAAATGTCCAATTTTCTCTCAGTCTATTGTGCTTTTAAATTGTCTCAATAGGATATGGCAATAAATTATTTTCACATAGCTAAATCAATCTACTAAGCATGCAAAACCAAAGACCAAATCACACTAAGGATCACTAACTATGAAACATTAGAAATTATGCCCAGAGAGGCTGTGGCTGCCCCCTCCCTGGCAGTGTTCAAGGCCAGGTTGGACAGGGCTCTGAGCAACCTGGTCTAATGGAAGGTGCCCCTGCCCATGGCAGGGGGGGTGGAACTAGATGATCTTTAAGGTCCCTTCCAACCCAAACCATTTTGTGGTTCAATGGTTCTATGATTACTATTCTGAAATCAACATGAGGCTTTCCATGACCTTGCTATTATCAGCAGGCCTGAGGTAAATGCATGAAAGAGATGAATTAATTCTGAAGATTAACGTTCCTTCATTTCTGCATATTTGTTACAGCAAGACTATGCCTCTAGGCTTGGGACTAGCTCTTGTGTATGAAACACACTACTCTGGGGTGGCCCTGTGGTCTCAGAGAAATCATCCAAGGAGGCTAGGTGTTGTTTGTTAGTTGCAGAGGCCGTGACCAATTATGAGTCTTCTCATGCTGTTTCTACGTTCAGTGCCTACCCTGCCTCATTTCTTGCTCATGGCCCCATCTACACACCTTCTCCCTGAAAGAATCTGTTAGCATGAGTGTCTGGGGAAATACTCTGGGAGCAACATATCACAGTAGTCTGTGCCACTGCTGTCTGTTAGGGGAGACATCAGTCTGTAAATATTCTCACTGAAGTCGAACCTGGGTGTTTCAGAAGTTGTTCCCATATGGGCAGCATGTGATTGCATCAGAACCACAAAATGTCACTTCACCTCCTATAGGCAATTTTAAGCATTAATGAATAAGAAATAGCAGTGAAATTAGCCTTTCACTTGAAAGCCTTGAGTTTGAGTATGTTTTCTGGTGACATATGTTGAAATTAAAAGAAAATATAACTCAGGAAGTTGTCACTTATGACCTTTGTCTGCCCTTTCAAAAAGTGATAAAGTAAGTGCGTGTATTTGGATTCCTCCTAATAATACACAGACCTCTACCATGTGAACAACTGAATTATTTTTGTGGGTATAAATTGCTAACATGTGTGTTCACATACTCCACTATGTCTAATGAAGAGTATTGTGTGATAAATATAAACACTTTTATAGCTACTGATGTGTAAATTTATATATATACGCAGTCAGTATTAGGCTGCATGATAATGAACAGTTGATTTGACAAATTGTTTGGAACAGAGATTCAGAAAACCATTGTCTAATGAATATCTGTGGGTTGAGCCACATGTCTCCTTTTTACTCAACTTGTTTCTAATAACTTATGTGTTTGGACTATGAGTTCTGTACTTGGTTCATATCACTGAGAGGAGTCTTACTGTTGAACTAAAATGGAAACAGCAGGCCCAAGTTCTGCAGCCTTTTTTCTGCCAAATACCACAGTTATTTTAAAGGCGTTTGCCAAACCACTTATGAAAATTTCCATACAGGAAAAAAGGGATCCAGTAAAGTTGTAAATCACAAAGCAAATATTCCTCATTTGACAACTTTGGTCTTCTTGTGGTCTGTAAGAGAGCAATGAGTGGTTGAAAGAAGGCATGATGATTTGACTTTTCATTGTTCGAATCAGTTCACTGGCAGTCAAAAATTTTCAGGAAGCCAGCACTTATACATGTACGAATTCTCTTCAAATGTCATGAAAACTGTCAATTCAAGAACTTTACCATGGCTTCCATGGGTCTAACAAACTCCAGATCAATTACAGCATCATCACAAATGGTCACTTCTTGGCAATAGGTCATATTTCTCACATTGCCTACTAGCTGGTAAATTAATTCACAGAATCACAGAAACATCTAGGTTGGAAAGGACCTTGAAGATCATCTAATCCAACCATTAACCTAACATTGACAGTTCCCAACTACACCAGATCCCTCAGCGCTATGTCGACCCGACTCTTAAACACCTTCAGAGATGGGGATGCCACCACCTCCCTGGTCAGCCCATTCCAATTAGAGATAAATTTAAAGAATGTAGGCAATTTAGCAGAATGATGAAATTACATCAGCAAACTAAATTAGCTCGTGGTAGCTTTTAATTTCCACAGACAACTATGTTTACTTTTTTTAGCCCACCAGTGAACTCAGTCTTGAATGACATATTTGGAGCACATCAGAAATCTTCTTGAGCACAGCCCTATTCCTAAAGAATAAAGGAATTTCAGTATTCACTTACATATTTTGTTTCAGATGATAGCATTCTGATATAGGCTGAAGATGACCATAATTTTCCTTAGAAAAGACAAACTTGCTATCAAACATCCACCTAGAAAATTCCTCATTGGAAAGTTCCCTTATCAAGATTGTATGCAAGAGACAGAGCTGTTTTGAAAGTCAATGGTTTTTAAAAAGCTCTACTGGCTGTGTGTTTTTCAGATGCAAGCTTCAAACTGTCAGAGTTTTGTTACTGTTGATAAGCTAGCCAAGGATTGATGCCCAGAGGGGGGTCTGAGTTGAAATTATGAGGCAAAGCTTGAGTTTAATTCTTTTGGTAGGACAAGCAAAGAGGACAGAATACAACCCTGTTGGCATCATACTAAAGGCTAATCTATGATTACTGGTTACTAAATACCTTCATTTCCTAATTCAAAAGACATATTTATGCTCCAATTTTCAGCAGAACTATATTTATACCTTTATTAGCATTTTTCATTTAGAAAAGTGACTATCAAATATAGAAACATACACCTAAATATTCTAAAATACCTTAATGTACTATGAGTAGAAATTACTTCAAAAGAGAATGTTACATCCCTTTCAATAATTATAAAAAAAAAAGAATTACATTAATATTTGTGACAAATTCTTTATTTACACCTCTGTAAAGAGGGTCCATTGGATTCCCATTTCAAACTGACCACCACAGAGGCTGTGAAAAAAATGTCTTCTAACTTTCTAGAGATACAAGAGAGACACTCCAAAAGGTCAGAATAAATAAACTATGCCTTGAGTTTTCAACAGAAAAAAAATCTATAGAAAAATATTTTGTTTCTAGTAAATGTGGACCCCTAATTTACTTCAGCATGCCAGTACATAGACAGTGTAAGGCAAGAAGATAGTCTTTTTTATTTCAAATTTAGGCACATTCAAATTATATAGCATGTATTAGCAGAAACTGACATTCCAAATTGCTCCCCACCATAAATGCACCTCCGAACCAGAATCAATGGAAGTGTTTTATATTAAATGTTGTTGCTCATTGTCATCATTTCACAAGATTGTAATAATATTGTGGTGTCTCTTCTGGGGGCATGACACAAGTTTGAATACTATGACCTCACTGTACAACTTGATTTGAATTTTCTTGTCTCACTTTATTTTCCTTCCACAGCACAAATGAGTGTGAGTGTGAGTACTGAGTGAAGGTTTCTGCTAAAAGGGTACATTTGAAATCCTGTCTTTTCCAGAATCTTCAACCTCCTATTAAAGTAGAAAATTCCAGGCCAGCTTATGCTTTACCAGTTCCACCTACACAGGGAAGTAGGCAGATCACTGAGAAAATCCCTTGTCTTTCTTCTGCTGTCTTTCAGATGAGGTGTGACATTAGCAAGGGAGAAAGGGAAAGAAAAAAGATTTTTTGCTGTCACGCTAGCAGAGTCCAATTTGGCGCATATACATAAGGTAAGAGACCCGTGTAGTATCCTGATGTGTTTTTAGAAATCAAAAGCAGTTGCTGACACTCTTAGACATATCCAAGAGGAATTCCTTCCCCAAAGTGGGATCCCATCCCTTGTGTTTGTACGACTTCAGCCAAAGCAAAGATTTCATGACCGGCATAACACTCAGTGACTCTACTCCTACGGATCAGGCCTCTGTTGCTTTTGGTACTGTATAAGCATACATATAAATTGCTACACATAAATAATTTATATATAAAATAGAAAAGTCTGTAGAACAGAAAGCCTATGTAGGACAGAGTTCATGCAAAATATTCTCTGTTTTTTAAAGCTATGAAAAGCTGATGTTTTGAGGCAATAGCTCCGCACCTTCAAAAGCAGAGAAAAGATGAAGTTGTTGATGCAAGCAGCTAGTGGTAACAAAGTGCTATTAAAGCAACTGCATAGCTTTTTTTTCTATCTTACTGGACACTGTCAGTCTTACTGTTCAGTCAGTTCACCCTACAGAATAATTTATCTTTGGACTTCATGTGAGAGTAAGTTTTTAAGGACTGAAATTCAAGCCATGAGAGGAAGAACAAAGAGCGAATACAGCCCTGTTTGTTATGTGCACGTGAGATGACACCAGCCATGTGATATCCCAATCTGTTCTGACAGAGCCCAGAAGGGTGCCTGGCACTCATGGGTGATGGATGGTAGTCTTAAATGGGGATCCCGAGCCTGTGGCCATGGATGAGGCTGGTCAGGGCCATCAAGGCCTATTGGTGAACTTAGGGTGCACTCAGTTGACGGTGTGAAGAACACAAAAGGTTGGCTTGTCACCTAACAGATTACTTACTTTCCTCTAAATAATTAAACAGGAATCACAGAATCATAGAATTGTTTGGGTTGGAAGGGACCTTACAGATCATCTAGTTCCAACCCCCCTGCCATGGGCAGGGACACCTTCCACTAGACCAGGTTGCTCAAAGCGTCGTCCAACCTGGCCTTGAACACCTCCAGGGAGGGGGCAGCCAGAACCTCTGTGGGCAACCTGTTCCAGTGCCTCACTACCCTCACAGTAAAGAATTTCTTCCTCATATCTAATCTAAAACTACCCTCTTTCAATTTAAAGCCATTACCCCTTGTCCTATCACTACATGCCCTTGTAAAAACTCCCTCTCCAGCTTCCTTGTAGGCTCCCTTTAGGGCCTTTAGGAAGACTGCTCTGCTGTGGGGCCCAGAGATGGCAAAAATCTAGCTATGAGTAACTTTTCAGTGGTTCAATTAATTCACAACACACATAAATTAAAGATACTAATCACAGAATCACAGAATAGTCTAGGTTGGAAAAGACATTGAAGATCATCCAGTCCAACCATTTAATCTAAACCACTGGATTGGAATTTTTCCTTTGTATGTGTAAATAATAATTTTATACACTTCATTTGCTTTACTTCATACTAATTTTATGTCATTTTCAGGAGTGATAAATTTTAACAAAATCTGATGACTGCATTTCTAATTGAAGTGCAAAATAAAATAAAATAAAATAAAAGCCTGCTACCTATTTACATAGTATTTAATGTCACAGTTTCACTGGAAGAGAACTTGCACACTCAGCCAACTGGGTGGAAATGAATTTCAAAATGTAAAGAGAAAAAGGCTTGGTTTGTGGTTCCATTTATACTAATTTGACTGTGACTTTTTTTAATCTGTTTTTTCTCTACAAGGGCTTAGAGAGATATAGGAATAAGAAATAGGAAGTACTTTTTAAAGTAATATCTAATCCCTTCTTCCTCTTCTGTATAGGAGCAAGCTCTGTCACCAGTGTGAGACTGAATGCTAATCATGGTTGTGTTGTGACTATGCATTATTAGAGAAGCATTTCTTAATTTTAAGATAAGCTTAAAACATAGAACAAGGTTTGTGACATATGGAGACATGCTATGAGTTTAAAATGGTTCTACAAAACTATATGTAAGTGATTAAAAAATGTTGGATTAAGACATACTGAAATGACAAGAAATACCTCATAAGAAACAAAATCCTGTTTTGCTGTTTCTATAATCTAGAACTCTAGTTCTCTCAGATGCTCCTCTGTATTTATGATAAGGAATTCTCGTCTCCTGTAGTCATATGTAATTAATATAATAAAGAAGCACACTTGTTAATTTCTGCTATGTTCATGTGTGGCAACGGTCTTTAAAATGGGCCATGTACTCTTTCACTTCCTTAACCTTAATTTATTTGAATGCCCCCAGACAACAAATGGAGTTTATGACAGATTTTTAAAGGACTACATATTCCAACTGACTGATGAAAAATCATATAAGGCAAATTTTGTGTTGACCAGGCATGCATATAGTGGGAATGGAAAAGGAGTGAAATACTTTATCAAAATGTGAAGGAAACTGTCATGTACCTTATTACTGATAGCTAACTTTTTTTCTCATTTATTGGATGCTTTTGTAATGTATTTTCTACTACTTGATATTGTCAGTAAAAGTAAACATTTTCTCATCATTTTGCTGTGGAACCCTAAAATCTTATACCTTGAAGTCATAACCCATGGCATATAATAAAAAGAATAAAAGCAATTATGACATTAAAATGCATCCAGAAATATTGGTTACTTTTAATAGGCCTTCATTTCTCTTGCTATGCAACTTCAGTTGGCATCATCTTATGTCAGTGCAGGCAGGACATTCATGGTTCTTCTTCAGATTTCAATGAATATAGAGCATTGAGACCTTTTGGTTCTACAGTGTTCAGAATCATGCCTTATCCTTCATTTTGAAATTTTGCAGGATTGATCCCATGTTCACAATTTTAAAAATAATTCATAAGGGACTATGAGCTTTAAAATCACCTCGCAGTGTCATGTTAAAGGGATGACAGAAATTGCTGAGGCAGAAAGTTAGACAATTCAACTTTCACTACTACATCTAATAAGCTTCTAATGGAAAGTGCAAGTGGATTGCCTTGGGTATGGATAGATGATGGAATCTGTAATCTTTTGTTTGCAGCAAAAGTGACAAACTTTGCTTACATGAGAAGCCATCTAAACAACAGAACTCTAGTAAATTTATTTGATCACTACTGCTTATGAGTCTTTTACCACACTACTAATTAGTTTAACCTTTATCATGTCAGACACCTTAACTAAATTTTTAGTGGCAGTACTGGAGGCTCTCAGAACAGAACAACTGAGCTAAATTTGGAAGAGAACATTTCCTCACAGAATGTTTTTATTTACCATTTCAGTAATCTCACTTACCATGTTAGGCCACTTAAGTTATATTCACAAAACTGTTCCTATTTTTAGAAACTCATCACCAGCATCTTGTAAAATCAGGAGTAAGATTTAGTAAATTTTTTACTTAAGAAAGCATTCAGAAATATAAAATTATGCAAGATGGTATAGAAAAGAAACAAAACTGTGAACTTCTAAACTGCAAATTGTGGGGAAAAAAAAAAAAAATAGTAATCATGCTAAATAACCAGGACCTTTTTACAAAGAGCGGAAGCTGAGAACTGAAGTACAGAGAGGTGCGATGCTAATGCAGAAAGTATTGCTGAACTAAGAGACATTTTCCTGTCCTTGTCTCTAACATATTTTTGTCCTGAAGCCACGTTAAGCCCTATTATCATTGATAGTTTGAAAAATGTGCTTTATTAAAGCTTAGGAAAAGCTTACCTTGCAAAAGTAGCTTTACTGGAAGAATGATCTAGAAACAGTTCTGAAGTCCTTAAGTGACAAACAGTTTAATATGCTCAGGAAGCAGTCTGTGAAAGGGCCATTGCATTTTGGCTCTAATCATCTTATTATAAACACTCTTGTTTTACTATTCAAATGTTACTAACCATTGTGTTTGTTATCCCATTGTGATAAGGGCATTATTGCTGTACATATAATCATGCTTTTGTTTGCTTTAGGATTTTGAGGTTCCTATTTAAGTAAAAGTATTTATGAAGGTTACAGTTTAAAACACTGTACTACTGTTTCTTCAAACAACAGTAATCAGTATATAGATTTAGCCCTAACAAAGGAAGACAACATTTTTCCTGTGCAAATATTCAGCCATGTTTTAACCTTGGCAATTGATACAGCATAGTAACAAAGCTGGTGTATAAAACTGGAGATTTAAGACAACAAATATTTACTGTAGTTGCTTCAAACCTTTCTGTACACAACTGACAATTACAACTTTACTTTGTTGTTTTACTAATAACATTTTAAACTTCATGCTTAGTTACTCTGAAAGGGAAAGATTGGTTTCTGTAACTTTATAGCAGGCCATGCAAGCTGCGCAGTCTGTTGTGAAAGCTGCTGGTGTCAATGGGATTGTTCATATTTCTTTGCATTCTGTAATTATTATAAAATTTTACATTCTCCTTGTAATAACATGCGCCTCCATCTAGCAAAGGTCTCAAGTTAAGTATGTGCTTAGCTTAGCTATGCATGTAGTACTTCAGAGGAACAACCTGCAGGGTGTAAGTTAAACATGTGCTTAGGTTTGCTGGATCAGGACCCTATCTGCTCGTCATGAAACTCCAAGGTTACGAAGTGTCATTGAAGCTTGAGGAATTTTCATTCTATTTACATCAATAGCTGTTTATTTTATAATTATTAATGTACAAATAGTGTACACACAGAAGGGAGAACATCGTGTTTCTCTGTAGTGTTCACTTGTGTTCATACATGAGAATGACCCATTCTCCCAGGATTAATGGGACTTCTACATGTGCGTGTATATGTGTACTATGACAAAAGTGGTACCAATGCGTTAACACTTTACTAGTTTATTTTTTTAATCAGTTTGATCTTTATATCATGGATATTTTATACATAAAACCTCTGTATTTTTCATATATTGTTCTGCTGTCCCTGGTTATAGGCATTACCAGAGTACCTGTGTCTTTTGCTGTCAGCATTCATAAGCAGTTTCCTACGGTCATTCAATCCTGCAGTTACTTAAATAATGACCCAAACATTCAAAATATGTGTTGACACTTGAATCAATTTTAATAGTTAAATAATATCCCTAATAGTTTTCAATAGTGCTTGAGTGCTTTCTGTATCACAACAGGATAAGTGAAGCTGTACAAAGGTAAAAATGTATTGGAGAAGTAATTATAAAGCAGGTTATTCATTAAAAACATTCATCTTTATTTTTTTCAAGATCTTCACTCAAGATGAACGTCATCTTTAGAAAAATGTGTTCTGCTAGGGCTTGACCTGTCAGTAAGCAGAAGCTCTTCATTGGTCTCACTGGCACAAGAATATACTAAAATCACTTCCCTAGAGATAGCCTATGAAATAAATTTTGATTAGTTTTACAGAGAAGTAGTTTCTTTCTTTGGGACTGGACAAGATGGGATTTTTGTGCTACATGAGAAGTTTCTTTCATTCTCTCTCCACTTGTAGGAAAAGTGCACACACACATTTAACTACAGATAGCCTGTCTAAAAGAGCTCAGCCAGAAAGGTGCTGAGTTCTCGTGGTCCTTGCTTAAGTTGGGTCAATGAGAATTACAGATTCTCCCTGGATCAAGCTCAGAGTGTAGTGAGGATTAACAGCAACTTTTTCCAGCAGAAAGATGAAACTGATTCTCCTCTATTCTGAATGTTTGAAAGATTTATAGTAATGAGGCATGCCAGGCCTAAAAATCTATTCAAGTACCAGTAAATTCAGGTCTTTTTTGTGTGCTTTGAAAGTATCATGATATCAGTTTCTTTTGGCAAGAAATACCTAATGGTAATCTTTTCCTGCATTCCATGAGAGTTATTAGTCAAAGTAATAGTTTATTTTTTTACCAGAAAAATAAACCATAAAGCTCTCAGGACTGCAGTTCACTAACCATAATTCTACTTTGTTTGACTTGCAAAGTGCTCTATGTTTGAAAAATTGTTCTATAATGGATGAGAGATCTGTGAAAAGTTCTACCCCACATTAATTTGCTAGCAATATTGGAATTGCCACTGAATGAGACCACCAAGAGTTATCTTCCAAGACTGTGCTACTGATGAGATAGCATAATGTATAAAAGAATTCATGCTGAAACAACTTTAACTGCCTTGGCTAATATTTGTTTACAATGTGAAAGCAATACAGGGAGAAAAATAAGTCTTCTATAGAAATCGTAGAACCTTCAGTGAAGGGAAAGCTATAATGTGATACATAAGAAAGATCTGCAACAGGTTAACAAAAATAAAATAAATGTTAATAAAAGTTACATTTACGAAAGAAGATACATAATGCATATGCTGTGTTCAAAACCTTCCTTGCTCTACCCTAATACTTTGGCATAGACATAAAATGAATATAGTTTTTATAATAATTAAGTAATAAAAGGGCTAAGGAAAAGACAGATGTGTATGTATGGCAAGTAGATATATAATGTATACTCAAAAGCATACATTCCAACATCATATACATTGCTCAGGAATTTAATATAATGCCCTTTTTTCATTTCTCAAGAGAAAATTTTTTCTTTTTTGTCCTCTTAAATATGGCAACGTTATAATATAATGTTCCAAAATCTAAGGAAATAATATATATGTATACATACACAAATGTATATATTTTAGATTACAGAGTATAGAATCAAGCACTCTGGGTCTATCTCTTTAAATGACTCAACAAATTAATCCTTAAGAAAACTCATTGTTTCTTAGATAGAACAGATAAGATGTGGTTAGACATGAAGCAGCAGTGCACTTTTTGGCCCTGAAAAAGATTTTATTTGCTGAGGACAATGCTGTAAAACTTAAGAACATCCATGGTAAAAGACAGTAACAATACAGTAGTCTTGAGCACATCAGTCACAAGAGAGCAAGACACAATAATGAAAATAACAAGATATATACAGCTTTATCATCATCTATTTCATATGCAATATTTACAATGACTCTCCTCACAAAACAATGCTATTTGATGAATGCTCTGAGAATTTTTATTGGGTTTTTTTGTTTTTAACCTGGATTACTTTTCTACCCACCATAGTTTTTGTTTACACATTAAATTATCCTTACAATAGCTGTTTCTCCAGAATATCGCATATGTATAAGAACTTAGTTATCAAATTATAATGTTCTTAATGCAAAAAGGGTTCAGGAATTCCAATGAATAACATTTTTCTACCAAGTTATTTAGATCACTCCAAACATTATTATTATGCTTTGAGAGCATTAAGTGGTCTGTGTCCTGTTAAGAAGCAAGGAAAATTTCCTTTCATTTTGGTAGCAAAATTCCAAGTTCTCCTGTATTGGTTGGTGAACTATATCAAGTTTTTGGCATTCTAGTTCTCAGAAATTCTGCTACTGATCTGAGTTTCTTATGCCTTTACTGTCTCTTAGACAGATAACTTGGTATGACTTTAAGTAGACCAGAAGAGAAAAAGGGATAAGTCTCTAGAAGGGAACTTTGAAATAGCCTCTGTTTGAAAGTGCTATGAGGGTAAAATGTTAGGGTAAGTTTCAAAAGCGATATATTGGTGAGGAGGAAGCAGGTGCTCTGATCACAAATGCATGAAAATTCACTGCATGGCTCTCCAATTTACTGTACAAATTAATTTCAACATATGTGCTGTGAAAAACAGAAACACCACCTCTACTTCTTACCCCACCAAAGACAAACAAAAACTGAACCCACTTATGTTAAAAGAATGTTATTTAAATTGTGAAATGAAGTACTGGAAAGTTAGGAAATGCCAAAAGGCAAGTTATGCATGTCATGTTAAATATAGCCTCCTACAAAACCTGCTTTATTATATAAGGTACAGTTTCAGAAGTACCTAAATGTCTTATGAACCAGAATTTTAATGGCACTTAGAAGCCTTGATTGATTTGTATTGGTAAAAGTCCCATCAACAGTCCTTACTTACTCATACACTATTTTTTCAATAAGACTATACCCTTTTCCAGGGCACAAAAGTCACATAAGGTCATACAAAGCCAGTTCTCACCCATACAAGATTTTCCTTTGTAGTATGTAAAACCATCCCAAAATAATACACTCATTCTCCTGGTTATCATGTTGCTACAAATGTAAAATAAAAGATATATCTTCACTGGCTGAAAGTATCACACATTGTGAAACATATTTAATATAATGTAAGCATCAATTTCATCCAGAGAATTCCTAACAGTTCCAAATTTTACGTGATTACTTTGTTTCTCCACTCTTTGCTTTCACTTTAAACTGCTTCTCACCGACAAAACCATGCATTAATTGAGACCAGTAAAACAGCAGTAGTATATCTACGGATTTGTTGGGGTTTTTTAAACAGTAAAGCTATCCCAATGCCAGCAATTTTTATGATGATGTGAGTTAGTTCTGTTGAAAAAAGATTTCATACTCAGCTAACTATGCTGTTTTTTTTTCTTCTCTATACCTCTACTCTTGAAGATTGACTTGCCTGCTGTTTAGCAGGGGATTAAAAATTCACTGCCAGTGCTAGAACTGCTGTGAACACGAGTGTTTAGATTTGCCTAGACCAGAAGTACGTGTTATGGAAATGTTTCCAGAAGTAAGCACAGAAGCCCTAGTCCTTGTCAGCTTTCCAGCAGCACCAAGAGAATGTCATACATACTTTAATTACTCATTATTTTGAAAATACTATTGTTATTCACAATTATTCAGCACAGCTTGAGATACCTTCTGCTCTGTAAGTCTGGGTACCACTGTGGAATCAGACTGAAGGATCCATTAATGCTCGGGTAAACTGTTCAAAGAGATGGTGGATTCAGGTAGTTTGCTTCACAATATGAAACAAACCATCTGATATTTGTCTGTCCCTAGTTAAAATTCTGTTCAGTCACTTTTCTTTCAACCTCTCATCTGAGCTGCTTGAGCATGCTTGGCAGAAACTGTGACAAAGAAACACTGACAAAATTTCAATAAAATATGACTGAATCACAAAAGAGATGAAAGAATGAAGTTGTACCTTGTGAAGCATATATTTGAATGTAAAAGGAACAATTGCCTCTTGTATCACTCCAATTGTTTTAAAATATATCCAGCCAGGATCACCTATGGAATAAAAGAAACATGTTGAAAGAAGGCTGCATGTGAAAACTTTGCTGAAAATGTTTAACATTATCTTTTCTGAATATCTTTTTTGAAAACTACATCGTTTAGTTTTATGTGATCATTTTCTTTATTAAAAAGTAAATAATTAAGGGGTTGTGGGTTTTTGTTTCTGACTCACTTGAAAAAAAGAGGGTCTCACCATTGTTGGAGGTTTATTGGAAACATAACCTCTATATCCTGTTTTCTGAAGTCAAATAGAGGTGGACAAATATTTCCTTGGATATATCAGTTTCAGAATGCAACAAACTTTGTCTCAGTGTAGTGCACAGGTGACTGTAATTGAAAATGGGAGTTACTGAAAAACATCTGAGAGACAGTGCCATCACTGATTATAGCCAACACAGGTTCATAAGGGGAAAGTCCTGTTTAACCGAGAAGAAACTCTGTGGACTTCCCTCAGGCTCACCTGCAACATCTCCCAGCAATAAGCTATTCTTTGGTTGACGGTCAAGGGTTGTGCGGGCCCTTCTTTCCCATCCCCCAGCACCGCCCCTCCTGAAGGGGTGCCATCTCTTCTGTACCAAGCCCTGAGGGAGAGGGGAGAAGAGGACCTGGCTTCCATCGAGCTCCTGCCTTCCCCACATAGGAAGGGACAAGACAATTGAATTCTCCACAGAATAAATTCGTAGTTTGCAAATGATGATGACTTCTTACAATGAAATAATTATGTTTTAAAAGTATATCTCTGGTCAAGCTCAAAATACATTGGTATCATATGTCTTTCAGCACATTTTCTGCCTCTGTATCTGCCTGATAATTCTTTCATGTCCCCTACCCTCCCACCTCCAAAATTTTAATCAACTATATTGGACATGTACCTCCTGAACTACTTTGAATATTGGGGAAAGCAGGACAGGTTATGTTCAAAGACCCACAGAAGCACAAAGGTTGGGAGAGACACTTGTAGGTCTCCAGTCCAAGCTCCTGCTCAGAGCAACCTCAGTTGCATCTCATTGCTTGGGTCTCTGTTCAGCCGTGTTTAGATGCTCTCAAGCACAGAGGTTCCACAGACCCTCAGGGCCTCTGTGCCATGTCTGAGCAGCTTCATGGTGATAGTATTCCTTTTATGTAGCTAGGATTTCTCCTAGGCATAGTGCTGCTCGTTCAGCTGTAGTCACAAGTCAGGTCCACCCCTGAGCATTTCTTTTCTTCTTGATGCAGACCAGAGGAAGCTGCCTTTGCCTGCCCTTGTACACACACACACACCCCCCTCCATCTCAAAGGCTTTGGGCTGGGCTCACAACAAATGTTTCCTGGACTGTGGAGACCAGAAGGGGACAGAGGAGCCCAGATGATACTGCCAAAGTGCCAAAAAAGAGATGAGGCATTTTTATTGAGGTTTCTTTGGTAGTTGTTTCACTGTTTGGGGTTTTTTTAATGGTTTATTGCCCTGTGTAGTGAATGGAATTAAATCCAATTGGCAGCCAGTCACAGGTGGTGTCCCCTAGGGCTCAGTTTTGGGGCCACTCCTGTTTAACACCTTTATTGATGATCTGGATGAGGGGATCGAGTGCACCCTCAGTCAGTTTGCAGATGACACCAGGTTGGGTGGGAGTGTTGATCTGCTCGAGGGCAGGGAGGCTCTGCAGAGAGACCTGGACAGGCTGGAGCCATGGGCTGAGGCCAACTGGAGGAGTTTCAATAAGGCCAAATGCCGGGGGCTGCCCCTGGGCTACAACAACCCCCAGCAGCGCTACGGGCTTGGGGAGGAGTGGCTGGAGAGCTGCCAGTCAGAGAGGCACCTGGGGGTGTTGATTGACAGCTGGCTGAACAGGAGCCAGAAGTGTGCCCGGGTGGCCAAGAAGGCCAATGGCATCCTGGCCTGTGTCAGCAATAGCGTGGCCAGCAGGGACAGGGAAGGGATCTGACCCCTGTACTCGGCCCTGGTGAGGCCGCCCCTCGATTCCTGTGTTCAGTTTTGGGCCCCTCACTCCAAATAGGACACTGAATGACTCGAGCGTGTCCAGAGAAGGGCAACGAAGCTGGTGCAGGGTCTGGAGCACAGGTGGTACGGGGAGCGGCTGAGGGAGCTGGGGGTGTTTAGTCTGGAGAAGAGGAGGCTGAGGGGAGACCTCATCGCCCTCTACAGCTACCTGAAAGGAGGTTGCAGAGACATGAGGTTGTTTTTTACTTTAACGAAGTAACAAGTGATAAGACAAGAGGGAATGGCTTCAAGTTGCACTAGAGAAGGTTTAGACTGGATATTAGGAAGCATTTCTTTACAGAACGGGTTGTTAGGCCTTGGAATGAGCTGCCCGGGGAGGTGGTGGAGTCCCCATCCCTGGAAGTGTTCAAGAGTCAGGTTGACATAGCGCTGAGGACAGATGGAAACTGTCAGTGTTAGGTTAATGGTTGGACTAGGTGATCTTCAAGATCTTTTCCAACCTAGATGATTCTGTGATTCTGGACATTTGTCTATTGGTCATGTCATTGTTCACAGGTTATTTTTTGCCTTTCCTTTTTCCTTTTGTCTCCCACTGCCAGCCTAGCACTCACAGAAAGGTCAAATGGAAAGTCACTTAGCTTCTGGAAATACTGTTTCCCAGCTATTCAGCCGTCATATTTTTGTCTTCAGACCACTTTGGAATCTAACCCCATCCTCAAATGAGATATATTCAATTCAAAAGAAAAAGCAAATTTGTTTCCACACTGTCCTAATAAAATGACTAGACATTTTTAGATTAGACAAAATAATCTAAAAAACCTCTTGAATTTGGACTAAACTGCAGGTTTCAAGATACAATTTGTTTAGTTCACCATTCATTCTAACAGAAGTGCAACTAATACAGATCCAAATGAATACCTGGATCTCCTCACTGCAGTAGATGAGGTTTGAGAACATCTAAGGAATCTGAAGGTGCACAAGTCCATGGAACTGATGAGAATCATCTGCAGGTCCTGAAGGAACTGACAAATGAAGTGACTAAGGCACTATCCATCATATTTTTGAAGTCGTGGCAGTCCGGTGAAGTTGATGCTGACTGAAAAAGGGGAAACATAACCTCTATTTTTAAATGGGGAAATGAAGAGGACCCAGGGAACTACAGCCAGTCAGTCTCACCTCTGTGCCGAGGAGATCATGGAGTAGATCCTCCTGGAAACTATGATAGGGCACATGGAAAATTAGGAGATTTTTGGTGACAGCCAACATGGCTTCACTAAGGGCAAATCATACCTGATGAATTTGGTGGCCTTCTACAATGGGATTACAGTGCTGGTGGATAAGGGAAGAGGAACTGACGTCATCAACCAGGACTTGTGCAAAGATTTTCAGGCTGTCTCACACAACATCCTCGTCTCTAAATTGGAGACACATGGAGTTGACAGATGGACCACTCAGTGGATAAGATATTAGCTGGATGGTTGCACTCAAAGTTACAGTCAACATCTCAATGTCCAAGGGGGGGGGGGGTGACGAGTGGCATTCCTCAGGAGTCAGTATTGGGACCAGTGCTGTTTAACATCTTTTTTGGATGGACAGAGGGATTGAATGCACTCTCAGCAAGTTCAACAGCAACACTAAGCTGTGCGGTGTAGTTGATAACTGGAGGGAAGGGATATCATCCAGAGGGACCTTTACAGGCTTGAATGGTGGGCCCATGCGAACGTCATGAAATTCGAAGAGGCCAATTACAAGGACCTGCACATGTGTCAGGGCAATCCCATGCACAAATACAGGCTGGGTTATGAGTGGATTGAGAGCAGCCCTGCAGAGAAGAGCTTGGGCATATTAGTGGATGGAAAACTCAATATGAGATAGCAATGTGTGCTCGCAGCCCAGAAAGCCAACCGTACTTTGGGCTGCATAAAAAGAAGTGTGGCTAGCAGGTCAAGGGAGGGGATTCTGCCCATCTACTCTGCTCACATGAGACTCCACCTGGAGTACTGTGTCCAGCTACGCAGACTACAGTATAAGAAGAACATGGACCTGATCAAGCAGGTGCAGAGGAGGCCATGAATATGATCAGGGGACTGGAGCATCTTCCTTATGAATACAGGCTTAAATATTTGAGGTTTTTCAGCCTAGAGAAGAGGAGGCTCTGAGACCTTATGGGGGCCTTCCAGTACTTAAAAGGGACTTAAAAGAGCCTACAGGAAATATAGGAAGGAAATCTTCATCAAGGAGTGTAGTGACAGGACAAGGGGTAACAGTTTTAAACTGAAAGACGGTAGTTTTAGATTACATATGAGGAAGAAATTCTTTCCTGTGAGGGTGGTGAGACACTGGAACAGGTTGCCCAGAGAAGCTGTGGCTGCCCCCTCCCTGGCAGTGTTCCAGGCCAGGTTGGACGGGGCTTTGAGCAACCTGGTCTAGTGGAAGGTGTCCCTGCCCATGGCAGGGGGGGTGGTAGTAGATGGTCTTTAAGGTCCCTTCCAACCCAAACGATTCTATCATTCTGTGATTCTATGAATAGCTGAAGTAAATAACATTTCTGATCAACAAAAGGAAGGTGATATATAAACTTGACATTAAACTGTATGTCTTGATTTTATGTATCTTCTGTCTATTCTTGATTCCTTATGTTTTTTTCAAAGATATGTGGTTTTACATTATTATTTTTTGAAAATAACAGTAATGCAAATAAGAAAGAAATGAATTTAATATTAAAAATTTCAAGAATTTAACCCATTTAATAAAGAATCTTTCATTGTCATTCTTCCTATAGAGAATGAACTTTCAGGTGAGCTAAACCCATTCTTTAATTACAGGAGTGCTGTGTACTTTGCTCATAGACCCCTTGGATACTATAAATCAATGTTTAATATATTTTATGCTTTCCAGCAGGATCTTATTCAAAAAAGGAGCAAATTATTTGCATGAGTCAGTCAACACTCAATGTCATACGTGAGGGGTTTGAGGCCCTCCCTGGGACACTTCAGTGGTTGGTGCATGAGGTACCTTCCTATATTGTTTGTGCACATCTTTTTGCAAAGGTGACCTGCTTTGTTCAAGACTTTGATCAGTATCTGTCAGCCTCCAAGTCCTCAGAGGCATTTTATTTTAAAGCATTACTTTATTATATCAAAATCCATTATTATATTGTGTTCTTTTAGATTATGCCAGGAGGTGACAGGATGTCAACAGATGGAATAGTATAGTGACAACTCAAAAGTCAAAATAAAAAGGCTGATTTAGACTGCAATTTGTGTCAAAATTATTTGATCTGAATCATTATGGACCAGAATATGAGGACAAAAAAAAAGCACACATTTTCTCCCCTATTGCAAACTAATGTAAATGTGAACAGCAGCATATTATTATGTCTCACATGGTGAACTGGAGCAGAGAGAAGAACACTCTAATAAGCTTCAGTGAAGTTACAAATCAGCATAAACCCATCTTGAACCAGTGGTATAGCCTCACTATAGACAATTTACACTAAGCATTAACAAGAAATGTTAATGCTGATACATTGCAATAAAAAGTTGCTAATAAGACAATGTCCACTATTGTGTTTTGATGCCCTGTTCTTAAAGTAAATTTTCAAAGCTTGAAGCTATCTAGGAGCATCTAGCAGTGATGGGTACATCACCAGGAGGCCTCAAATGATTCAGCTGCAGTAAACAAAGAAACGGCCAACCTCTGTAAAAACAGACAGGCCAGATACTGATCTGCAGACAACTTTAAGCATCATAATTAGAGTTGAATGCAGGAACAAACACATAATAGAAATAAACATGGAGGTATTTTGTGTTCTCTACAGGTAATTGGAGGTACATCCAAAGTAACCAACATGGCAATGCTTTAAGAAGGAAAAAGTCTATTTTCTCATCAGCTCTTCTTTGTGCACTACAAAATTTTTTACAGCAGTTACGTAAGAGGACCTAATAATTAGATGAAATAGCAGTGCTAAGACATTATACTCTAGAACAAGGCAACTGAAGGAATGTCAGGTAAGCAAGATCCACAAGATGACATTCAGCCTCTGAGTTTCCTGGTGCTTGAAAATATTTCCCACATGACAAGTTGCTTTGATCCTCTTCTATTCTTCATAGACCTAGGAAACAGAAAGCAAACAAAAATTTCATTGCTATATATATATGAAAATCCAAATAAATAAGATTTGATAGTTTTCCCCAGTGTGTCAGTGAAATTATTTTCAGAGGGAAATTTTCACAGGCAAACTCTCATAGCTCAATGTGTGTCTTCTTAATCATATTAACATGGAAAGATAAAAGTTCATAAAGCAGTACATACACCTTTAGAAATAAAATCCACATGAGAAAGCTAAATCCTGAGGCACTTTTTTAACAAAATTTTTATCTGACAGTATTCTATTGAAATCAAAGGAATTGTGCCGGAGTAAAGCATTGAGGATTTACTCAAGAGTGTGAGCTAATCTGAACACACTGATATTACAAAGACTAATTACATAACCTACAGTAATATCATATAGTCTGTATTTTTTTCATTTGAAATTCATATAAACATCGATATCTTTTGCATACTCTCTATTGAGAGATATTTCTAATACGGTACGTCTACTTATGTTACTGGAGCTAATTATAATCAAAAATAGATTTCAAAGAAATAACACTTCTGAATGAACTTTTGGTTCTGGGTCCTTTTGTTGGGCTGGACCATACATTCTCAGTAAGCTAAAAGTATGAAATGGGACACTTTGTTGTAGTTTTACATATGGAAAAGGATATTTTTGGACAGTCAGGATCCATTCCCATTAGGATAGCTGTCATTTTACACATCTGTTCAGACCCTGATGGTTAAGTGAAGAAGAGTCCTAAACATCCTTGTAGCTGGGACAGTATAGACATTGGCAGGTTACAGCATTTCTGGATGTATGTTTAGGACTTACTGTAAACTATTGGATCTGTTCTGGCAATGGAACTGAATAGTCAGAAATGAGTTAGATGGAATCTGGATGTAATCTTTCTTGGATGACCATAGAACAACAGGTGTAATGGTTTTCTAAAGGGCTAAAACAGAATATACGTAAAATCAAATCTACTTTTCCTCAATTGCACCAGAGTTCCCCTAACTTCACTGAATTGTTTTGTTTAATAGTGAGTCTACTTAATCAACTGGGTTTGTTTCTTAAATTAAAAAAAAAAAAAAATAAAAAAAATTCATTGTTTTAAAGCTATTAGTTGAAGATGTTAAAAGACATGAGGATATAAGTTTTACATTGATATGACCTTATCATATCACCTTATATTTCAGTCTCCTTATATACATGCACTTACACTGAAACTTAATTTTAGACTATTGGATATGTTACACATACATCTTCACCTATTATAATGCTATATGATAGAAAATGTTATTTTATTACTCACAGATTCTCTGTTGCCCATTATTCTATTACAAATAATTTTTTTCAGTACAACTGTTGTGTAATACTTGGCAACATATATAGTCATATCACTGAATTAGTATTAAAATTTTAGTTCATTTTTAAAATTACAATTTAATATTATATGTATAGAGGTTTCCTGAGAAGCTGTACACACACACACACACGAATATATCTCCTAATTGTACATATCTCTGTAAATCTTGAAGGCTTTCCAACATAAATTCAATTTCTCAGTTATTACACATAGTATCATTTCTTTGAAAGTAAAAAACAAAGAAATAAAAATAAATTACAGTGTTAATTGTACTTCATACAGATGGAGTAAATTTTTAAAAGGGGATTGTCACAAACTTTGACAGAGAAAGTTTGCTTGACTGTTCCATATATGTAAATCTAATGTATAACCAAAGCATTTGTCATCTGCAAGAAAGAGTAAGAAGAGAATTAGCAAAGCAGAGATTACTTTTCCTCACCAGCTTGGACAGCATGGATTTTATTGACAATTAGAGAAATAGGCCCTTGAAATGTGGCTTCTCCCCTGTTCTGGCTTATCTTCACATAGCAACAAAGCATGAACAAAGCTGTTCAATTAAAGGAATGTACATTAAAAAATACAATAACTGATTTGCATCATCCTAGTGATTTGGGATTGATGTCTTGTACCTTTTAATAGCACAGCTTGATTATTCAGTCCTCATTGGATCTCTTGCCAGTCATCAGGCTTTTCCAGCTGCAGACTGTGGTCATTTATGGAGTTTTATAGACACTGGAGAGGTCTGTCTGAAGGATAAGAAACACGAATTAGCCTTTGCAGACTGGCCTCAGTCAATGCTGGCTTTGTGCTACAATATTCAAACAGTTGGATATATCACTTTAGGCATGTTGTGTCAAAGAATTATACAGAAAATTACTAGAAGGATGGTTTCCCTTTGTGTGTTATTGTGGTTTTGAAGCTTTTGAGGGCTTCTGAACATCTTTGAAATGCAACACTATATGCATATGTTACAAAAGAGAGTGGTAGCCAAATGGAGAATTTTAGGTCAGACATTTTGTAAAGAAATAAGGAAATAAAATAATCTGTTCATTACTTGCCAAAGCAAAAAGGGAAAGGCCTCTTTTTACAATTTTTCTCCTTCTAAATGATACTGTGATAGTGCAGATTATATGTTTCCAATACACAGCAATTTCTTAAACTGTGTGCTTTACAGAGAAATCTCAAAAGCTTTGACTTGATTCCCCAAATTTATTGATAAAAATAATAATATTAATGAGTGGAAAACATATTAATACTTTCATGACTGTAATATTTAAACACACACAGTGAGAACTTATTAAAATTTTGGTGTCTTTTCGATTCAAGATTTCACAATTTGAAGCCCATACTTTCAAAGGGCTATTCTCTGATCTCTGAATAGCCACTAAAATGTGAACACCTTGTACATGGTGTATTGACCAACAACATTTCACTGAATAGAACACATTTTTAATTCAACATATATAGCCTGAGAATTTCAAACTTTTTCACAGGAAATTTGTCCATACATGTGGCATTCATCTTGTAAATAATTCATTACAACCTATTCACTCAGCTTTATTATTAAAAAATTTTCTTTGAAATAGTTGAAAACCCTATGGATCTTAAATTAGTTAGAATCTGAAATTTTTAGAAGTGACTGCATTTGTGTTCATATTTGACAGTGTTGATACTGTCTTTTTCTGGTGGAATCAAAGAAATTATTCTTTCCTCTAAAAGTAATGACAATCATAACAAACCCCCAAAACATTTTCATTTCTATAGTATTAGCCTGAATGTTCAACATATCTTACAGACTGAATCTGACAATCATTTCTGTTTTCTTTGAACAATATCCCTCTTCCTGTCTCAGAATAAAAGGGGAACGTTTGGCAGGGGGGGGGGGTTCATTTGCACATGGACTGGTTCATTTTATCCATAATGTATTATGTCAGTCAAGACAGTTTCTAGAAAACACTATCTGCAAACAGATACTTACATCTACTTAATTAGCTTTAAACTACGTTCATTTTATGGAGTGTAATAAAGATCTCATCTTTGTTACCAGCATATTCCCCTGATTAAGTAAACCCTTTACAGAGATATGTAAAGTTAAACACTGTTTTTAGGAATGTTTTTGTCAGTTGGGGCATAATAACAGAAATGACCCAGACCTTGCTTATTCTGTCCAACTCCTGACTCTACATATGAAAATCATACATTTCCCTGGAGCAGGGCTTGGTAAAAGCATTTTGGTCAGATGTGGCTTTGTATTCTGATGGAAAGTCAAAGACCTGAATTTATCACTCCATAAAACACCTACTACTATTCTGATATGTTATGTGTTAATACTGTGGTACGAAAAAAAAAAAAAAAAAAAAAAAAAATTCATTGTAATTACATTCACCTTTTCCTTCTAATAATCTCCTTTATTAGGTTTGAATGTCCAGTAGCATCAGTATTGAAAACCTTTTTCATTATTTCTGCATGGACCAAAACCACCTCTTCCCCAGAGTTTTTATTTGCTTAACTATATTTTTCCCTTTTCATGAAGAGAAATCCCGTAATTTTGCAGACCAAATTTCTCTTCATTCATTGAGTGTTTTCCTGGCATCAGATATCAGAATGCACTGTCAAATGGGGAGGGTGGGAACATTAAGAAACAGAAAACATGAAAGCAGAGGACAAAGCTGCAATACGAAAGAGATATTTAACATTTTCATAAGCTGTGGCAGATTTAATATACAATCAGCATGGTCATTCAAGAAAATTAATAAGACAATCACATGATGGTCTGTGAAACCTTTTCTTTCAGGGGTTTCACATTCTCTAATATTAATTAGGTAGTCAGATATGGGATTCTGATATAAGTAGATATAAGTAGATATAAGTAAATCTCTATAGTGCCTTTCAAAAAGTATGTTTAAATGCAAATATATATGTTTTCTGACTTAGCACATTTTCTTAGTTGATTTTAAGGTAAAATCATAATTTCTACAAAAGTTGGACTGAGTAAAATGTGAGCAACAGTACCTTAAAGTGCCAAATTTTCTATATAGAAGGAAGGAAGGAAGGAAGGAAGGAAGGAAGGAAGGAAGGAAGGAAGGAAGGAAGGAAGGAAGGAAGGAAGGAAGGAGCAGAGACAAGATAATTATCTGAAAGGAAAATTCCAGAAATGTTAGAGAGATTTTAGTGCTTCTTCTAGTGACTGGTGTTAGCATTTAGTGTTGGACTGAGCTGGACTCTGATATGTAAATGTACGATTTCAAGGCGTTTATGTATCCATCAATGTAAAATTGCAGTATATCTATGGTATAACATATATATATGCAAATGAAGGTGATATTTGTGATCATTCAAAAATGGACAAAAATTTCTAACTTCTTATTCTGAAAGATTAAATTTAACATTTAGACCCTATTTTTGCCTCTTCCATTGTTAAGCATTTTATATCAGAAATGGAGATGAACTAGCAAGGGTAAAACAAAGCAGCCATAATTAATCTGCATAAAGAGAAGTCATTTATAAATTTTTTTCTCTCAAACACATTGTACAAATGTGTAATATACTTCTATTAGAAATTCTGTTGCAGTGAGAAGCATAATAAGTATTGAACAGTATATACCAACATGTTTTGCACTAGATATTCCTATGAAATTCTGTTCTCATTTTAGATTTTTCTGTTAAGTTTGACAAACTCTAATACAGCACTCATATCCACTTTTCCTCAGGTGGTTATACAGTTTCTACTAAAATATTTTAATCATTAAATTTAGCTGATATTGATAAATGTTGGCCAAGACCAAGTACAAAAATTAAGAGAATAGAAAATACTGTATGAAAAGTCAACAATTTAAAAACCTTGACATTTTAAGCCATTTCTTTACCATGTTTTTTGTGCTGGCACTGTAGACTGTTGCTGTAATTAAGTTATTTCGTACAGGTTTTAGAAAAAGATTAAAGTAAGACCTGGTTAGGAATGAGAAATTCTGTCTTATTAATGAGCTTTAGGCAAGTTCTATAGAAAACAGTAGTTTCTGTTGTTATTTGCATAACATATGTTGTAGCTTGCTAAGCAACTTACATGGAGCTCAGTCTGAAAGTAATTAAGAACATAGTTTGCAGTAAATAAAAGTTCCAAATCAACAATTTGTTTCTCTGCTTTAAAAAAAAAAAAAACAACTTTAACATGCTTAACACTTGAAAGTTCAGAGAAATTGATAGGCAGTGCACTGCAAAGGAGAGTGGGATGGTGTTCTTTTCACTATTCTTTATGTACAGCAGAAATATAACATAGCAGTAACTGCTGACTAATAACAGCTGTTCAAGTCATTATGGGCAAGTTACACCTCAGGAACCAGAAATCCACTTAAAATTCCAGACAAAATCTATTCTGTTGTTTTTTAGGGCTCCTTAGACCTATCATATATGAAATCACTAGACACCCCACTCTTATGATGAAAATCCTCTGCACACATTTACCTGTTCAGAAGCATCCTGATGAGCTTGCAATCCTCACCTAAAACATTTTTTCAATCTAGAAATAGATAGAGAATTGACTCAACACTTTGCAAGTGCTAATTTTAGTCTAGTGAATGAGACCCAGAAAGCCCTGAGTAGGTCTTAGGTCTTATCTAGGACCTGTACTGAACTTCCCTGCTGAGAGCACTTCCTTTGCCAAGGGTTGTCTTCTTCTGTAAGGCCAGAAAAGGCATAGATGGAAATATAAGAAGCATGAGTTCCATCAAAGATGATGCAAGGTGACACTGGACTCAGTCCCCTAGAGTTCAGGGCACTCTCCTGAGAAGATAGAGGACTAAGGTTTTGCTTCCTGACCCCAGAACTTTTAAAATTTTATTCAACAATACTCTAAGGACAAATTCATACACATTCAAAGAAGCAGTGTCTGGGACAACTAAGCACCGTAAGCAGTACAGAACTCAGCACAAACCAGAGCAGAATTGAAATAATGAAAAGGACATGTAGACATGGACAAGACACAGCCCAAGTTTACAAACAGTAACATTCAAGGAGGGTGACTGACCTTTCTTGGATTTGCAAAGCTTTAAGTAGACCTAATAAAATGCAGCTAAGGAACGAAGTGTATTTACTTTCCTCCTAGAGGTCACCACTCTCCTTTCAAAAGAAGACAACAGACAGAACACATGGGATCTGGCTTAGGATTTGTCCCCAGGTCTGTAGAGTCCCTTTATATGACATGAAGGCTTTGCCATCACAACCTGCGATACTTGATAATTGTTTTCTCCATGTATTCACATATTACAAATCTAGATTCCATTTTTATTTTCCCTTTTCATTTGGCTAGCGCAAGGACAGGTATATTTAGAAACAAATTTTTAAGGCAGAAGGCAAAAGATCCCAGCAACGATCAGTTTCCTCATTATTCTTGAATGTGGTCATTGACTGGATAGGAAAATCACAGACTTCCATCACCTAAGCCACCTCATCTACTCCTGTTTAGCTCCTCTGTGTGGCAGAATGAGCCCAGGGACCACTGGACACTTTTGTCTTCTGGCCCACATACAAACGCATAATCCTTCATCCAAACCAGAAAGACACTCCTGTGATGGGAGAATGTGATGTGCTGTTGAAGTGCTAAGGCTTGGACAACAGGCCCAAGCCAGAATTGACCTATAGATGAATCCTGTATATTTTATCTCATAACCATTGTGCTAGTAGGTATTGTACTAAGTTATAACAACGCATTTATGCTGATGTAAAAAGTGCTAAAGAGTTGAAATACTGAAGCCTGAACAACAGGACCCGAGTCAAAGCTGTTAACTTAGAATGTAGTCATTAACAAAATACGTAAACTCACTAGTGGAAGATGCAACTTAGACAGAATATAATCAGTAGTGAGGATGAAAGGCCGAGAGAATGTATCCAAATTTCCTTTCTCAGCCTTGTTCAAGGCTGAGACCTCAAGTATCTGGCCTTGTTGGCAACTCCATTGGTCTCCCTCCCCAAGTCCTGGCCAGCTTTGGGTGGAATCCAACAGGAGAATGAAACCAGAAATTTTCCTCTCAAAACAAAGTTGCCAGCTATTCTGGCTTGTCAGTCTCTGGTATATAAGGCTGGACCCTTGCAGCAACTTTGGATACCTCACCTACGGATGGATGCATCATGTAGGACTTCCCACTTGCTGGGAAAGGATCTCCAAATCCTCACTGTAATTGGGGATCCCTAACCCCTGCAGATCTGGATGATGGTGATGTATGCAAGTGGCAATGTATCTTTCTTAATCACTATTCTTCCTCTCAGGTAATTATGGTTTGATACATTACCCTGTGTTTTCCTATTTGTTTAAGTGCATTATTCTGTTTTTTCTTACTGCATGTTTTCTATATTAATCTGTTACACTCTTTAGTTATCAGTAGTAAAATACACCCTGCTCTTTTCACTCACGTGTCCAATTGGTATTCTTAATCAGCAAAACAGTTATTTACCAAAAATATATGAAAGTAATCCAAAACTTGAGCATCTACATAGTACACAAAGAAAATAATTTGCACTCTACAAGGATATAGAAATATAAAATTTTGACATAGAGTATTTCTCAAGATTTATTCCATGTTATTATGTATCATCAGCTAAAGAACCTCACACAATTTAATTAAATTTAATTAAATTATTATTTCTTTAGTATATTGTTCTAAGTATGTATATTCAGAGGTAATATTTGATTGTTTCCTGAAAAAATGCACTTCTGATGTCACAATTCCAATATAACATTTTACTTTAAATTTAACTTCAAAATAAAAATTAATGTTGATATTAAGGGATTATTCTGGAAATCAGAACTAATAAAATAAGAACACTGTATAAAATTATAACACCAAATCTATTAAATGCCTAGATAGAGCTAAGGCTGTGAAAGAATTTCCCTTATAAGCATTATAAAATTCCTCAAATTTAATTATCAAGGAAATAATTATAAAAATTCAGCCAATAAATGATCTTATACCTCCAGTGCTACTTAAGGATTTCTGAACAATTGTTAAATTTACTAATACATGAGGTATTGAGGAAAAATTAGGATTTTTTCTTCTAGTAAATATATTCAAAATATAATACAATTGAAACAAGAATTAGTTGTATGAGCATTATGCATGTAAATCCTAATTAAGTAAGTATCATTGCTTAAGTAAATCTTGAGCTTTCAATATGAGTAAAGTTTAGGAATATATTTATAGATATTCATATAGTGAGAGCTTTATCTCCAGTACACGAAAGTTATGATGCTAAAAGCATTTTAACAAATGTTTTCAATCTTACTAAATTAAATACTGTTCAAACTAAGCATAAACTTTGATGTTAACCTCAACAAGGATTAATCACACGGCTAAAGACTGTCTGAACTCCTAAAAATAGCTGCTATTAAAATCTGCACAAATTTGTCATCACTATAAGAACCTGCAGGAGTTTTATCAAATAGATCTTTACAGAATGGAGAGCAAACATGTTTAGGTCACATAGTGCATGAAAATTACCTTAGATATTCAACAAATTACAGTCAGGATTCAGGATGTAGAATATTAATATTCTAATCTTTTCAGGATTGGATCCACATATATTCCTAAAATTTTTTTCTAGATTATCCATATATTTTTACTCGTTGAAGATATCAAATTCTTCAGTTTCTGCAAATGTATAAACTGTAATCTGGTAAATATTCAGTAATGTAGATCATTTGGAAAAGAAAATTGCTTTCAGCAAAGGAACGTGGGATAATATGTATAGTATGAGGTTCAGATTTTAAAGCTATAGTTTTATTTTTATGCAGGCAACAGCTGCTGTGATTCTAACATGCTTAATGAAAAGCTGAAGACTTTGAAATATTGTAAACTAAACACAAACAAAAGGCGATAGACACACAAATCAAAAGCCAAAAAAAAAAAAACCCAAAACATATTGTTTTTAGATAAAGTCCTCTGTGAATCCAGACAAGGTCCCAAACTGTTGTCTGTGCTGTTCTGGGTTATCCAGAATTAGAAGATGCAAATAACATCTGCAGATTTTACTGCTTGGACCTCTTGAACTTCTGCACTTTCATAGCCAAAAAGCAGATATGAAATATTAAGATTCATTCAAAATGATCTGAGGAATGTTTAAGCTAAAAAAAAAAAAAAAAAAAAAAAGTAAAATCATTCATAAGAACAATATATTTCAGTTCCATAAGGGTCTTGGCTAGGAGAATTACACTTTTATCTCTTTTGCTATGCTTTTACATGGAAATGAAAGAAAATCAGTAGCAATTAAATACATTAGGTAGACTTTTGCTCTCAGTTACACTAATGTAAAATGAATGCAACTGCACTGATTTCAGAAATATTATTCAAATCTTCACAGGCTTCACCATGAGCACACTTGGGCTAATTTTCTTTACTACACTATCATTAAAGGCAGACAGGCAAGGTCTTAAATGGGGACACTGACAAACATTTTTTGTGAGTTGATTTCCCTCTCCTTTGGAAGGAATGAATTGCAGAAATGTATGTGTATCAAGAAGAGTTTGTATCAATAGTAACTCTGAGATAATATATTTCAACTTATCAATATTTTGAGATAAAACCCTACAAGTTAGCTTTCAAAGTACTTCAACTTCCTTTTACACATTTTTATGAGTTTTATAGAAGTAATTTTTTATTTTTGTAACACTGATGTTCAGGGTGGCAATTTGTGCACATGTGTACCCTTCAGAATGCACAGTTAGGAATTTGAAGAGGTGTTTAAGCACTAAACACTCAAACAATCCTCTCTAAACTCTTTGCATTTATTCACACAATGTGAGGGATGAATTAACTACCATCAATAGTATTCAGACAACCCATAAGCTAAAAAATGATGACATGAGGAATCCACTGAATCATTGCAAATATAAAAGTTTTAACAATAAAAATGTAAGTTATGAATAAAAAGATTAGTCTGATCAAATAATTTATAGTCAAATAAATTTCCTAATCCTATTCTAGGGATGCAGATAGCATCCAAATTCTACTCCATATTCTTCTGATATTTCAAATCAATATAAAAGAATGAAATGAATGCAGCTGACTGGAAAAACACATTGTATGAGGAAAAACACTAAGCTGCTGAATAAAGATGTTGGAAAGTAAAGTTATTAGGAGGCTAACCTGAAAGCCAAGATGACCTGATTTTGAGACTGTAAGTCATGCAGAATGGCAGTCCAAGCAAAGCTCAATAGCAAGTCCTGTAGTTATTTCCACATACCTGAAAGTGGCTGATGAGGTCTGTGGAATGTCAGGCACCACGTATGAACACACCAAATGGCACAGCTCACTTCCTGAAGGCACATGAAGCTGCTGTGCTCAGGGGACTAACACTTGGCATATAGGAATAGTATGACTTTGTATGCATTTGGACATTCACACTCTAGTGGAAGAAATTACCTTCTAAGTACAGAAGTTATCAAATATTAGGGAATCATTATCAAAGAACTTTAGTAGACAGTTTTGAAAAAACTTGGCTGACAGGAAAATTCAATGAAAAAATGGAACAAATAATTTTCTACAAACCCCTGACTTATTTAAGACTAAGTTCTTTGACCCAGCAAAATTTCTACAACATACAAAAGAGGTAAATACTACATTAAAAGAATCAATAATTTCATTCACTTGGAGAAGTGCTGTATATCTTTAATGAAACATAGTACAAGAGGCACATCCATGCCACTCAGAGTGTTGATTTTTGGAAGAAACTGCCTGGTTCTCACAATAATCTGGTAAAATCTTCATGCGTATGAAAATCAATGAATGACAAAGAATATTAAAGGGTATTTGTTAAAGTTAATGGGGCTGGTGGTAGATGTCATTGCCTGGGAGTACAAGCTCTAACCACATGAGAAAAGACATTCCGTGTCTCTGAAGAGCTTGAACTTCCTATTAGCATGAACTATTCAACCATTGTTTTTGTTATTGCTACCTGTGGTAAAGAGATGAAGCTAGCACATGCACACCACAGTTGCATGCATATTTTGCTAGGTAGTCCTCCAAAGTCCACATGCAGGGCAGGGCAGTTGTAAATACACTTTCTTTACAAGATGAAAATACTATACTAATATTGGGTAAGATCATATAACTTTGCTTACACAGTCTCTATGCTGGCATATTGTCTCATCTTGAAATCTCCTTACTACTATTAATAAATTTTGAGCAACAGGATATTGAATGAGCTGAGCGTGACTCCTCCATTGCTGCTAATAGTCATAATATAAAAATGAAGATTCTCATGTTTCATTCTAGATCTTCTCAGAGTACTTCCACTGAAAAAAAAGCACCAGAAAACATGAAGATTTGTTGAAGTCAAAGTGATTTTTGGAAACTCAGGATTTCCATATAGCTTTCAAAACATGAGTTCTTGGGCTAAAAGGGAGAGGCATTAAAATACCTATCTGCCATTAAAAAAATGCATTTCAGCATATTCAGACATTTTAATAAAATTTAATGCTCTGATACACACAGAGAAGTATTATAAGTGAATCACTAATGCTTGCTTTATTCACAATGTTATGAACATGCTAGTCCATTTCATAGAATCACGGAATCATTCAGGTTGGAAAAGACCCTTGGGATCATCGAGTCCAACCATCAGCCCTACTCTACAAAGTTCTCCCCTACACCATATCCCCCAGCATCTCATCTAAATAACCTCAAACACATCCAGGGATGGTGACTCCACCACCTCCCTGGGCAGCCTGTTCCACTGTCTGACCACTCTTTCTGTGAAAAATTTTTTCCTAATGTCCAGTCTGAACCTCCCCTGCTGCAGTTTAAAGCCGTTCCCCCTTGTTCTATCACTAATCACCTGTGAGAAGAGACCAGCACCAACCTCTCTACAGTGTCCTTTCAGTTAGCTGTAGAGAGTGATGAGGTCTCCCCTCAGCCTTCTCCTCCTCAAACTGAACAGTCCCAGCTCCCTCAATCTCTCCTCACAGGATCTGCTTTCCAGGCCCTCCACCAGCTTCATTGCCCTCCTCTGCACTCGCTCCAGCACCTCGATATCTCTCTTGTATTGAGGTGCCCAAAACTGGACACAATACTCCAGGTGTGGCCTCACCAGTGCAGAGTGCAGGGGGACTGTCACCTCCCTCCTTCTGCTGGTCACACTATTTCTAATACAAGCCAGGATGCCGTTGGCTTTCTTGGCCACCCGGGCACACTGCTGGCTCATGTTCAGCTGCTTGTCAGTTAGAACCCCCAGATCCTTCTCTCCCAGACAGCTCTCCAGCCACACCTCCCCAAGCCTGTAGCCATGCAGGGGGTTGTTGTGGCCCAAGTGCAGGACCTGGCACTTGTCCCTGTTGAAGCCCATCCCGTTAACGTTGGCCCACAGATCCAGTCTATCCAAGTCTCTCTGTAGAGCCTCCCTATCTTCATGCCAATCAACATTCCCACTTATCTTGGTGTCATCTGTGAATTTACTGACGATACACTCTATGTCTTTATCACGATCACCAATAAAGATGTTGAACAGAAATGGTCCCAACAGCAAGCCCTGAGGAACACCACTTGTGACCGGCCACCAGCTGGATTTAGCTCCACTGACCACCACTCTCTGGGACTGTCCAGACAGCCAGTGCTTGACCAAGCAGACCATTCATCCAGGCCATGGACAGCCAGTTTTTCTATGATAATACTATAGGGAACTGTGTCAAATGCTTTTTGAAAATCCGGGTAGATAATATCCACAGTTTTTCCCTCATCCAATAGTCGGGTCATCTTGTCATAGAAGGAGATCAGGTTTGTCAGGCAGGACCTGCCTTTCACAAACCCATGCTGATCCCCTGGTTGTCCATTATATGACTTTTAATGGCACTCGAGATGACCTGCTCCATGACCTTCCCTGGCACCAAGGTCAGACTAACAGGTCTATAGTTTCCTGGATTGTCCTTTCTGCCTCTCTTGTAGATGGGTGTCACATTTGCCACCCTCCAGTCCAAAGGGGTTTCCCCAGTTAGCCATGATTTCAGGTAAATCATAGAAAGAGGCTTGGTGAGTGCATGTTCCAACTCCTTCAGCACCCTTGGGTGTAACCCATCTGGTCCCACAGACTTGTGTGCATGCAAGTGGTGTATCAGGTCTCTGACCCCCTCCTCTTCAACTGTGCTGACCTTGTTCTGCTTCCCCTCCTCATCTCCCAGCTCATGAGGCTGGGTGTCCAGGGAACAGCCGGTTCTACTTCTAAAGACTGAGGCAAAGTAGGCATTGAGCACATCAGCCTCTTCCTCATCCTTAGTTACCATGTTCCCTTCTGCATCCAATAAAGGAGGGAGATTTTCCCTAATCCTCCTTTTGCTGTTAACGAATTTATAGAAACATTTTTTATTATCCTTAACAGCTGTAGCCAGGTTGAGCTCTAGCTGTGCTTTGACTCTTCTAATGTTCTCCCTGCACAACTTCACTACATCCTTACAGTCTTCATGAGAGACCTGGCCCCTCTTCCAAAGGCAATAGTTTCTCCTTTTGTTCTTGAGGTCCAGCCAAAGGGCCCTGTTTAGCCAGGCCAGTCTCCTTCCCCGCCTGCTTGTTTTTCGGCACACGGGAACAGCCTGTCCTGTGCCTTTAAGACTTCACTCTTGAAGTATGTCCAGCCTCCCTGGACTCCCATATCCTTCAAGGCAGCCTCCCAAGGGATTCTGTCAATCAGTCTTTCGAACAAGTCAGAGTTTGCCCTCCAGAAGTCCAAGATGGCAGTTTTACTAACCCCTCTCTTTGTTTTTCCAAGAATTGAAAACTCAGTCATCTCATGATCACTGCACCCTAGCCGGCCTCCAACCTTTGCTTTCCCCACAAGCTCTTCCCTGTTCACAGGTGTGTTTCAAGTGTGTTGAGGCTGTAACATCCAGGAAGTACCAAGTGACATCTCTACAACAAGACCACACTCTTTGTCAGGATGCTTCCAGTTCCACTTCATATCATGTTCAGATACAAACCCTTCCCCCTCAGCATTAAAATCCTAGAGCTTCTTCACCACAACTCCCATAGAGTAGTAGGGTAGACATGCCCTCTCACGAGCTCCTCAGAGAGAAACTATTTTTGTGCAACCAATCTGGATGAAAAAATGTTCAAAACTGAGATGTCCACAGCTCAGCCTGACAAGAGGGAAGTTATTATATTTCCTTGAAAATGGAGAATCTGATCAGTTGCCTTCTCAGGAGGAAAAAGGATGGTTTTATTTGTACAACATGCTGGATTCTTCTCCCTGCTGGGAAGGTATCTACCAAATTCCCGTAACATCAACAATACTATTAGCTCCATGTATGTGTCTATATTATTGAGCATGCCTGTCTGCATGTCTAAGAGAATATCAGTTCCCCACCAAGGGCTTTGAACATATTAAGGATATAATTACAGCCAATAATTATAGAGGCACGCTTTTTTTTTTTTCCTTTGCAAAAATAAACTCCACATCTGGATTAAAAAGTTCACTAGCACTGATAACATCACAAATTAAAAGTTATAAAAATTTAGTGGTTAAGTTACATTTTCTGGGACAGTTTCTGAACCACAGAAAGGCTCCCTGCAAAGAGAGAAGTATTCAGACCTCAGACCTCCCACATGAGACCCCTCATCACAAGGCAACATAGCCAGGCTCCCTTTTTCTCTGCCCTAAATGAATATTGGATTCTCATCCATGCAGTGACATTATTTTAATCTATTTGGTGTAAGAAAATGCGGAAGATATTGCTGAGACTCTATTACTGTATCTCAAACAAGATTTGGAAAAAGGAATTGTTGTCAGGAGCAAAAGTCCTCAGTCCTGTAACCCAGAAAAACAGACAGAATTTTATCTATTATTAAAAGCATGGGAAAAAGAAAAAAGAAGGTAAGCATTTGAAATAGAAACTTTTAAATAAAACCTTAAAAAAATTTCTTCCTTTTCTTTTAGCTCTACAATTTCTAATATGGGAAAAAGTAACTTTTTCGGTAATCTTTCAATTATAGCAATCAGGAATTTAAGTCCTAATTCTCCTAGAGTTGACTGAAAATCCAAATAATACCTAGCAGATTGTAGACACTACTGCAAAATTTTAGGCTGGAACTCCCTGTGGTTTTTTTATTATTTTTGCAAGCATTGGTTGGATGCTGGTGATTTTCAGTCCCTTTCAGCAGGAGGTGAAGATTTCATGGAAGAAACTGAGAACCCCTTAATGAGATCCACAAAGTGTGTTTCTTGCTGAAACTACTTAAGCGACTCATTATCTACCCTGATGCATAATGTAATATGCGTGGTGCTGAAGTGCAGGACTGGGAGCTGGAGTTTAAAGGATTAAGGTGAACATACATCATACTTTTCAGCACTTACCGAATAATTTGTGACTTTTTAAAAGAGTTTTACAAGGTGAATAAAAGCTGTACAGTATATTATTGCCTCCAACAATTACATCACTCCTTTAGAAATGTTTATACTCTGTGACACGTTACGGTGTCATTGTCAAAAGAGGTGGAAGAATGCAATCAATGGCTGTTAGAAACTACACAGCATAAAAGCCTGAGGAAAATAAAGTTCACAGGTGCATTGACTGCAACAGTACTGCAGTAACAATGTGTTTTTTAGTCAGTGTTGAAGACTTTTAAAAGAGCATTTATGAAAGAAAATTCACATTTTCTACTGACTGTGCCCTTTAAACAAAGCTTTCCTCATACACTAGTCCTGGACACTTCTAAGATCATTTATGAATTTCATTCACTGCAACTCCACACACATTCCCTTCAAGTACAGTCTTTTTTAATTACATAAAATTCTTGCATAATCACAGTGGAATGCCTAGGATATTTTTTTCTTTTGCTATTTTTACCTGTTCAGGGCCAAGTATCCTATGAGATATTAGATGAGTATCTTCAGCAGTTTCTGGTGGGGGTAAGTGTGTTTTTCCAGCTCCTCTTTCCCCTATGGAAGGCAACCAGTATTACACATAGCAGAAGTTAAGAATCCTTTTATATGAAAACTGGACATTACTCATCTCATGTCTGTCTCTGACATGAGGCGGTCATCACAAAAGGCTCCATGTGTCTGTCAGGTTTACTGCAGAATTAAAAACCAACCTGACCACAGGAAAATTCTTCTCCTAAAGCCCTCACAGATCATGGGTTTGGTTATATTCTAGGGCAGACATTCCTGTACTTTATATTTTTATTCTTGTTTCTGTACCTCTTGATGTTCCTGTACACTAGGAAAAAAAATTGATACATAAACCCACTGAGATTACTGACACCCACAGGTACCTAACCAAGAGACAGACTAAAATACACTGATTACCTTTGCTGCTAATTTTCACCCTGTCAATGCAAGTGCTGCACAGCATGCTGAAAGAATGGAGCTAAATTCAGCATTAACTACACCTGGAATATGTCAGGAATTTTCAGTTCTTTGATAAAAGACCACTTGTTGAAAAGGGAGTGAAAAACTGCTGGCTTGCCGACAATGAAAGCATCATAAAAAAGGAGAGGAGCAGAAAAGTTCTATACTTATTTTGTGATAATATTACCTGCCTTTTGCTGTTCTCTTTCCTTCTTCCCAATCCCATTTATGTTGATTATTTGTACAGGAGCTTCTGCAAAGGACAGTTTAAGGAAACAGAAGAATCTGCACACATTTCCAAATTTTATTTGAAGCTGAATAAATGTTTAAAGACATCTTTTTACCAGCTAGAGTTGCACCATGAAGATGTGCCCAGGACTCCAGAAGTCTGTGTTCCAGCTCAGCTAAGACTCTCAGCTCAATTGAAGAATTTGTAGGTACTGACTCATTATCAACCCTGTAGAAGCCAAATCTAGTGCTCTTCAGCATCTCACCTTTAAGCATACACCTTTGAGCTGTTTGAAAGGCTGAGACAAGAACAGACTGCCATAGTTTGCTCTTTTTTGTTTTTGTCTTTTTTTTTTGTTTGTTTGTGGGTTTTTTTGGTTTTTTTGTTTTTTTAATTTGGCTAAACCAGGGAAAGATGGGGAATGTTTCAATATTTCATTCTGTCACAAAACTGAGAACCTTCTATGGCAATATATGCTTATCATGACCAGAATAGCCTTCAAAAGCACATGTGTCTATTCCATGAATATGCAGGCTTACTGGAAGGAATATGGGTTTTCTGGGAACGCTACTATTAAAATTCTCAATATCATGCCAAAGGATCCTATTTCTGGAAAGAAACATGAAGTATTTCACTAATCTTGTCTCCATATATACTCTTGATCAAAACATTTCACATGATAATGATAACGTATTTTTTTTTAGTGCTGCCCAATGTCAACATGTTCTTTGGGTAACAGAAAAGTCTAATTCTTACTAAAGTGCTGCATGACATATCTTACCCTTAAAATAAAAAGATGGCAAGGCCTAAGGCAAAGCTTAGAAACAAGCATTTAAATTCCAGCTCTAACCACACTGCTTATAAGAGGGGTTTTGAATAAAGAACCTCCCTCCTCCCAGGAGCTGCTTTTAACTTTCAAATGAAGCATGACTAAATTCTAGCAAAGCAGATTTGATGTTTCCAATTAGCTCAGATTGTTGAAAATAGTTGTGATGTTATCAGACAGTGGGTGCTGTGAGTGGGAGCCACATCCTGACATAGCCTGCATGCTGGTAATAATTTCAGAAGAAACATAAAAAAGACTTAATAACAATTGTGCTTTCTGATTTTTTGTATGATTACATATTTTCCAAATAACTGCTGCTTATAACCAAGCATCTGCATTTTATTGTTTGGTCATATTTTTGGCAGCCAATTTGTAGGTTATGAATGCTAATCTGTCTTAAAACAGTAAACCTCCATAACATTTACACCCAGAACCTGATCCAGATTTCTCTGGAAAAAAGCCTTCAAAAAAATTCAGTATGAAACTTTCCAGGTTTTGTGTCTTTTTGTTAGTTTGCTGTAACTTGATTGCAAGCAATAATACCAGCTTAGGCCACTGTCTTCTAAAGCCTAACCTTTGCATTAAGCATGATCACTGCTATTGGAGACAAGTGGGACAAGCCTGAGTCTTGCACTTTTCCTAACATTGGAAAATGTAAACAGAAAATGTTATGCTACTGATGAGTTATCCTCTCTTTAAATTGTGTTTAATAAAATAAAAGACCACAATGCGAGCTGTAATGTAAGAATCCTTTGTTCACATGATGTATTATTATTACTGTATTATCATTGGCTTTAGCCTATGGGTTTTTTGTTATTATTTCCTTGTATTCTCTGTTTATTTTTACAGCGAGTAAAAAACAGGCTCATCCAGGACATACAGCATGGATCAAACTGAACAAAGCCTTTTTAGAGTCAATAAACTAGTTGTTTAGCAATTGGAGTTTAGTCAAGAAAATGGCTCTTGTAATCTGAGTGCAAAATGAATAGGCAGCATTAACATATTTTTGTGAATATTTTTTATTTAATTTTAGTGTAAGCACAAAGGGCAAAATACAGAACACAACTTTTGAACAAAACATGCACATTTTCTTGGGTTTCCTTCCCTGTAGAAAACACTACAATGTTGTCATTTGCATATGTGATTGCATGCTAATAAATTTCTGACTTCTATCACAAAAAATCAGGTGGTGGTGCATTTTTTTCAAGAGTACACTAAATCTAATAGGGTGGCATAGTGCGAGAAAAAAGTAAAAAATTAATTTCACAGAAACTTCATCTGACTTAGGTGGTCAAATCAGTATCTACCATGAGTATGCATGGCTTTGAATACACAGAACTCAGTAAAATATTTCTTCTTCCAAAAAGAAATTGCTTCAGAAGTAGTACCCATTGCATAAGAAAGAAAATAGCGTTTCAGTAATACTTCTGCAATTTCCAGTTAATTTTAGAAGTCAGTCTCAGTTTTTAGAGGAAAAAAACTTATATGCAGTGAAAAAATTATATCTAAATTGGTGGTAAGCTCTGTGGGCCTTCAGGGAGGTCAAGTTTTCGCTACTAGTTTTTAATCTGAAAGTATCAATGTTTTCTGTGATCTAATTGACATTATTTTGCCAGGAAAGTTTTCATAAAGTATTTTAGTAAAAGAGAGTACCTTTTCAGGGACTGAATATGATACAGAAATTGGCATGTCATGGAATACATTTTTACCAGTGTCTTTTTTTCCAACGTTGGTTTAGAACTGATATTTTTCTTTCTTTTTTAGGCTTTATGGAAAAAAAAACAAAAAACAAAACAAACAAACAAACAAAAACAAAACAAAAACAAACAAACAAACCAAAAAAAAAAAAAAAAAAAAACCACCCTGTGGTTTCTTCTAAGAAAATGTCAATGTCTCCTAAATGTGAAACCAGTTTCAGCCAATAATTTTAAAAGATCCAGTAAATTATATGCAAGTTTTCTCACCTGTTTTACTCTATAATGCGAGTTGCTACTGTCCTCCGGTTTTTCCACCAGCTTGTGAGGTTTGTTTCCTGTGAACCTGATAGAGAATTTCCTCTGCTCTCTGGGGAATCCCATAGAGAAGATGAGGAAGTCCAGCCTCTTTGACATTAAAGACATCGTAATATGGTAGACCTCTTCTCTCTGCATCTATTATACTACAGCTGTGTGCAAACCTCTTCCTTATACTAGCTAGAAGGACAGAAAGGTAAAAAGTGTAAGCTGTATTGTGAACAGGCTGTGTTAAAGCATGAAGCTCAGCTTTGCTTGGAAGAAAGGTTTGGCAAATGAAATAGAAAATTGGAAAGTTTGAAAGGGGAACTAGAAAAAGATAATCCAGCAGCCATCCTTCTCCATTCCTGATGCCACTGTCAGTATCTCCAGATCTGAGGCTTTTTCTGCTCAAGAAGGAAATATGTATCAGACTGTTCATTCAGTGATTTATAATAAAACAACCCTGAACCCAACACTGTAACTGTTGGATCTTCAGGTATAGCTGAACACTTATTCTGAAAATGGAGACGATCATATTTAATTGCTTCCATGCATAGTTGGATCACAGATGTGATGGGCACTGTGCCTGACCACAAATTATTAAAGAAAAACATTAGCTGGTATAAGTCTTGTTTATGAAAGAGTGCCAATGGAAAAAGTCACAGGATCATGGTATCCAACTACTACACACATGCCAAGGAAAAGCATATCAACAAAGGCTGAAGTTTATAAAAAATATGCTGTACTTTTTGGAATAAAGAGGTTTCTGACTGCATTAACTTATATTGTTGTTATTTTAACAGTAAATAACATGCAGACATCCAGATAGCTAATTGGCTGCTGGAGTTTTCATTTGGAATAATTTACAAAACCACAACATAAGATATTATGTAACGATTGGCTGTCCAGGAGCATGATTACACACCACAGCCCTAGCTAAACAAAATATCAGTTGGGCAGACATTGTCCATTTTTTCTCTCCTTTGGCACCGGGTTAAAGACATTAATTGCTCAGCGTTGAGCTGGGCCTGTTAGTCACTGACCCACCCCAGGCTCTGCAGGTTCATGTCACCCCAGGGCGAGCCTTCAGTAACCAGTGTCCTGGAGAAGAACAACCCATCACCAAAAGGTAGCTGGGACATCACCTCACTCAGCCACATTACGGAGGGGTAGAGCAGTGAACCTCCTCAGGGACTGGAAAAAGGGGTCTTTGGTTCCCAGGACTGGTTGCAGCCTGTGGCACGTGTCACGTCCCAATTTCTCAGGACGATGACTCAGATTTGTTGATTCCCAGGTCAGAATTAAGGTGAAATGACAACAGGGATTCTTTAATTCACAAAACTCAACTTTTATTTTCTTACAACAGATATTGAAATGAAACTTCGACAGTAAGCCTTGCAAACTCTGCAACAAGTTGTTAACTTCATAACATACACTGACAAACCGTAAACCTTACAACATACACCAGCAAGCAGTAGATCTTACAGCATTCCCCAACAAGCAGCACACATGCCTCAACTAGCCATAAATATGCCCTGACAGAGATTGAGAACAGGAGAGAAAGAGAGAAAAAGAAAGCAAGAGATGCAGGAAGGGAGAGAGAAAGACAAAAAAGAAAGATTTCACCAGTCCTAGTTCAGCTTTGGTCCAGCCAGCCTAGAGGTCCAGTTCCAGAGAGGCACAGCCACCCAGGGCTTTGACTGATGTCTTTTTACAATTCCTTGCCCCTCCTCCAGGCCAGCACTTGGACTCATTAGGCTAATTAGGCATCATGCATAGTCTATGCTTCTAGAATTCTCTTTGCTTTGGTGCATGCATAGTTTATATCTTCAGATTCTTCTGGAAATGGGTCAGTGGGCTTGGGGGTCATTGGGGAGTTACTCCCCCTTCCTTGCAGGAATGACTGTTGTCTGACCTTTCTTCTTGGTTCACGCAGCATGAAAATGGCTTCTCTGTTGGCTCTTTAAGAAGTCACTCAGGGAAGATCAGCCTCAGAAAAGCGTGGTCCCACCTCTGCAGGACCTCCTCTTCACATCTTCCTGCTATTGCCTGCACAACACCAGCATGTCTACAGCGACCATCTCCTTTAACAAAGTTCTTTACTGGATGTTTGAGACATTGACTATGGTTTCATCGGACTGTCACAGCATGACAGGAGGCAGGACGTGCAATGGCAAGGATGTTTCCATCCCTCCCTATGGACTTCTGCTTGAGGCTAGAGACTGGTGGGGAGATAAGAAAAGGCCTTGTCCTCATTTTCCTGATACCCACACTTCCTGCGAATTCTTCTAATATAAAGAAAAATATGGTCTTATTTCCACGAGTTTAAGTTCCAAAAGAAATGGGAAAACTACGTGGCTGTATTCATACGTCCCCTCATGCTGGTCTCAAAGATGTGCAGAGATTTAAGGCATGATGCACAGAGGCTAGATGTGCAATGGGATTTGTTGCTGTTCAGGTGCCAAAAAAATATTTTCTGCTCCACTCCTTCATCTCCACACATAATTTCCAAAATGACACAACACAGCTGTGGAAATAAATGTCTTAGATCTATTGAGCACTTGCACTTGGTCTTAAATTCACTGGTAGCATGAAACAACTGAACTAATGCTCCCAGGTATGGACTAAAGAACCCCTAAAAACATGGCAGACACCTACCTAAACTCTACTGTGAACCAATGGCCTAAACTTTACATGTATGTCAAACAAAGCTGAATGCAAGTGCTACAAGACAGTAGCCAAAAACCTTCATTCATTTGAGTATGTGGGTATTGTCTAAATTGTTACCTGAAAGACCGCTCATTGAGAAAGTGGAAATCCCATATTATAGCCTTTTTCTACCCCCCATTTCCCACATGACATCCTTGCTGCCAGCCTGTGAAATGACTGATGTGGAGGTACCCATTGTAAAATGGGTGACCCTACAGCTAACAATGCTTAGTTGGAAGAACCTTATTTTCTTCCCCCAGTAGACATGCTTAAAAACAGTCCAGTCAGCACTTATTCCCAGGGGGAACAAATCCAGCCTCACCTTCACCGCTACAAGTATTTGCCCCATGAAGTGCCAAGTAATGAAGAACAGCTTATATTTGCAATGTTTATAGCTAGATATATTGACACTGCGTAGCACTTTGCTCTGTGTGGCATTTCTCTGACCCTAAGACATGATTATTTCATCATTGCACACCTTTTTTCTGGCTCAGAACTCCTCACCTACTACAGACCGTGAGGAGCATATCACAAGATGCTGTGAGGCTATGCAGGGTGGAAATCAGGAGGTCTAAAGCCCAACTAGAAATTAATCTGGTTTCAGCAATCAAGGACGACAAGAAATGTTTCTAGAAGTATGTTAACAACAAAAGAAAGACCAGGGAGAACCTCCATCCCCTGATAGATGCAGGAGGTAACAAGTGATGAGGAAAAGGCTGAAGTGCTTAATGCCTTCTTTGCCTCAGTCTTTAATGACAAGACTAGTTGTACTGAGGGAATCCAGCCTCCTCAGAAGACAGAGACTGGGACAACAACCCCCCCGGCAATCCAGGAGGAGACAAGTCTGTGGGACCAGATGGGATACACACGAGGGTCCTGAAGGAGCTGGCTGGGGTGCTCGCCAAGACACTTTCCATCATTGACCAGCAGTTCTGGCTGACTGGAGAGGTCCGGACAGATCGGAAATTGGCCAATGTGACGCCCTTATATAAGAAGGGCCAGAAGGATGATCTGGGAAATTACAGGCCTGTCAGCTTGACCTCAGTACCCAGGAAGCTGATGGAGCAGCTCATCCTGAGTACCATCATACAACACGTGTGGGACAACCAGATGCTCAGGCCCAGTCAGCATGGGTTTATGAAAGGCAGGTCCTGCTTGACAAACCTGATCTCTTTCTATGACAGGGCAACCTGCTTATTGGATGAGACGTTGACTACCTTGACTTTAGGAGGGCCTTTGACACTGTTTCCCACAGCATTCTCCTGGCAAAACTGACTGCTCGAGCCTTGGATGGGCACACACTTTGCTGGGTAAAAAACTGTCTGGATGGCCGGGCCCAGAGAGTTGTGGTGAACGGAGTTAAATCCAGTTGGCAGCCGGTCACGAGTGGTGTCCCCCAGGGCTCGGTGTTGGGGCCACTCCTGTTTAACATCTTTGTTAATGATCTAGAGGAGGGGATCGAGGGCACCCTCAGTCAGTTTGCAGATGACACCAGGTTGGGTGGGAGTGTTGATCTGCTCGAGGGCAGGGAGGCTCTGCAGAGAGACCTGGACAGGCTGGAGCCATGGGCTGAGCCCAACTGGAGGAGTTTCAATGAGGCCAAATGCCGGGGGCTGCCCTTGGGCCACAACAACCCCCAGCAGCGCTACAGGCTTGGGGAGGAGTGGCTGGAGAGCTGCCAGTCAGAGAGGGACTTGGGGGGGTTGATTGACAGCCGGCTGAACAGGAGCCAGCAGTGTGCCCAGGGGGCCAAGAAGGCCAATGGCATCTTGGCTTGTGTCAGCAATAGCGTGGCCAGCAGGGACAGGGAAGGGATCTGACCCATGTACTCGGCACGGGTGAGGCCGCCCCTCTATTCCTGCGTTCAGTTTTGGGCCCCTCACTCCAAAAAGGACATTGAATGACTCGAGCGTGTCCAGAGAAGGGCAACGAAGCTGGTGCAGGGTCTGGAGCATAGGTCGTACAAGGATTGGCTGAGGGAACTGGGGGTGTTTAGTCTGTAGAAGAGGAGGCTGAGGGGAGACCTCATCGCCCTCTACAGCTCCCTGAAAGGAGGGTGCAGAGAGCTGGGGATGAGCCTCTTTAACCAAATAATAAGCAATAGGACAAGAGGGAATGTCCTCAAGTTGTGCCAGGGAAGGTTTAGACTAGATATTAGGAAGTATTTCTTTACAGAACAGGTTGTTAGGCGTTGGAATGAGCTGCCCATGGAGGTGGTGGAGTCCCCATTCCTGGAGGTGTTTAAGAGTAGGGTTGACACAGCGCTGAGGGATATGGTGTAGTTGGGAACTGTCAGTGTTAGGTTAATGGTTGGACTGGATGATCTTTAAGGTCTTTTCCAACCTTTATGATTCTATGTTTCTGTGAAGGTCTGTGTCTCTTCTAGTCAGAGTGATGGTGGTACAGAAGGAACGTGTAAGAGGTATGTTGTGGGCTCAGAACAAGTTCATGAGGGTGTATTTTCTTATGAAGCATGCTCTGATAATGTTGAAGGCCAACATATGGCAGATGGAGTCAAATGACCTTTGGTAAAATGTTTCTGTCTTGAACTGCATCTTAACTCTAACCTGGAAGGGACTAACTGATCTGTGACAAAATTGCACCTGGGAAAGAAGAAACACATCACCACAGCAATGTAGTGATGAGGCATGAACCATAGCCAAATTCTTAGATGGTGAAATGACATTCTTTCAGTCCTAATAGAGAAAAAGTGGTACACAGGCCTGAATGAGACACATTGCTAAACTAAGGGATGTACCTGAACTATTTTCCTTTTTAGCTCATCCTTTTTGCTCACTTTCTGAGCCTTCCTGCTCAGTCTGCTTCTGAATCACTCCCTGTCAGGTGCACAAGAATCACAGTGGCTTATGTGTGACTCTTCCAGAGCAGCTGTAGAAAAGCTTCAGAATGGGAGCAAAAGAGGGTCACATATAAAAGAGTGTCAGTATTCTCAGTATGCTTGTCCCACCTCTATTTAACCATCTTTTTAGACTTTTGTGGTTTTAAATTGAAAAATTTGTCTTTATATCTATTATTTATCTCAAGTGCTACTTCCCTCAGAGGAAAATAAACAGTGAGAGCTTCGTCTTGTCTCTCTCTCCCATTGTCTGCTCTGAGTCTTGATGGAAGTTAATGAAGTAGTAGTGTTGTTGAAAGAGGGCACAGGCAGGGGTATTCACACACACACACACACATAAAAAAAAAAAAAAAAATAATCCAATCTACAGTCTCTACCTGTCATTTCTACATCTTTTTACAAAGATCTTGATCTACAACCCAGAACTGAAGACATAAATTCCTCAGCAGTGAACCTGCCGCTAATTCTGTCAACATGCTGCTCTGCTTGAGAGACTCAGAAAGTGCTTTTCTTTCCATAATATGTGCCCTTTATTAAGCCAGGAGGACAAGATTTCCCAGTAAAGTAGACAGCAGTGTCCATTTCCAGTTTCCACAGCCTTCCCTCTATAGTTGCTCTTTGTACACCTCTGCCTAGGCAGCTGGCAAAGGAAATGACCTGTCAGATTACTGAGTCCATTTCCTTGCAAGGGCAGGATGGAGTCCCATAGGAGGTAATGTATCAAATATGAAAGTGATTTCACACTTGATCTTAGCCAAGAGGTCAGACCTAATATTTATAGTACAAGGCAGTTCTGTGAGTTTGGCTACTTAGCCACCTTGCAGTAAACAGACAGAACCTGCGCGGTAAGCACACATTCACTGTGTTTGGGGTAATGAATCTCACAAACTGACCCTAGTTGTAACAGCTTTAATTTTCAGCTAACTCAGGATCCTGGGAATCCAAACAAGGAGTCTCACAGAGGTATGGTTTCAAAAGGCTCCTCAAAACATTAGTAGAGTCCCAGAGTTAAAACACCATGTGTGTATTGAAAAAAGCACTCCTAGCTTATAGGTCGGACATCATTACCCATGTGCACAGGAACTAAATATCAGGCAAGGGGCATCCTCTATTAAATCCTGACATAATGTATTCAATAAAAAGCCTATTTAGAAATAAATTAACAACAAAACATAGTGAATTAAAAGCCACAATAGAGAAAAATAATTTAAGGGCTGGAATAACGAGAACAATTTTCAGCCATGAAATGTTTTTATCTTCTGATAACTTGAAAACGGTAAAGCCATGAATTTATGCATAAGATACAATACACAACAAAGAGATAATTCATATTCAAATCTCATGGTCCTCCATCACACATCCCTCTGTTTATATGTAGATAGTCTTATGAGAAAATGACACCAGGCACAACCAAAATTATGAGACAGCAAGTCAAGCCTGAAGATAATAATTACTTAGTTCACACAGGCAGAGTGAAATTCTTCAGCTCACTGTCTTGGTGGCCTGCAGTGGCAAATGTATCATGTGAGAGTAGTAAATTAGAAGAATTCTTTCTTTTTTCTTTTTTTTTTTTTTTCCTGAAACAATGAACTAATAACTGTTTGACAAATGCATGTCCAGTATTTAAGAGGGAAGGAGGAACATGAGACTAACTGAGAGCACCAAGAGCCCAAATCCATTCCCATTTACACTGATGTAAATCTTGAGCAAGTCCATTAGCTTTAGCTGAGTTACTCTGGATATCAGTGTCATAAGGTGGGAAAAAACTGTACAAAGGGATCACATTTTACTATGGGAAGGCATTTGCTTCCAAAAGAAATGCACATTGTATAAAATGCAAGATATACTCAAGTGTCCTAGTTAAATGTAATGTGGTAAAATAAAGCAATGAAAAATTAATCTAATCTCATAAAATAAAAGCATTAGAAAAACTTATTTACAACATTTTCCCCTTGATAAAAGGGACTATTTATCATTTTGTCAAGAAGCTTATCTATTCAAGGTCTTTGTTAGACTAGCCTATTGAGATATATTTAGCAGTTTACACAAGAAATGCCTCAGTCTTCTATCCTTCCTGAGAAAAGTTTGACTATTTACAATTTCATCAACACTCAGATTCTCCTTTTTTCCCCCTCAAAACAGTCAACAGAGCAATTAATTATGACATATCTCTCAAGATGACTACAGGTTAGAAAGTGTGCAAAGTGTCTATTTAATATAATGATACATTTAAACTTCCTAATTGCTAGAATCATGATATACAATAGTGTCTTCTCATAGAAATTGTGATTAAATAGTCATAGGGTGTCTAAGAATAAAGTACTTCTGGCACTTCTGTAAGAGAAATTTAACATCAAGAAGATTTTGTTCTAATGAGTCTTAAAGCAGCAACTTGTTACTGTTAAGAAATGCCAATACGTAATTCTGCCTCAGGATTTTTTAATGTGAATGTTTGTATTCCTTCTCCAGATATATTTTTTTTTTCTTTAAAAGCACCTTTCTCTTCCAGTCTCCTAAATCACTTATAAAGTGATCAATCATTTATTTTCATTCCCACTAAAGCTGTGTAACTATACTTGTAACAGTTTTCTCACTGAACTGGTCAGGTTCATTGCAAATTACTCCTTAGGATATACCGTACCTTGGCTGCTAAATGTGATTTCACAATTTGCTCGATATAAACTGAATGCCACAGAAATAATTCTTTTTTGAAAGAATATGAAGCACAGCTTCTAAAATGGAGTGCTTCTTCCAGGACTTCTGGATCTGCTTGTGAACTAGAGAGGACTCAATGTAGCAGATGAATACAACCAAGTGAATGCTAAGACCATCTGCTGAGATAAGTTGCAACAACAAAAAATATTTTAAGATACTAGGGTGTATAAGATATAAAGTATGATCACAAGAAAACATAAAAACACACACAATTCAAAAATCTGGACATATAGGAAATTCGTCAACGTGAAGTTAATTGTCTTAATTCACAAATCTTTTAACATAACTTGTCTAAACATATGCTGATATAGACTGGATTTGGAGAAATTTGCTGCACTAAAAAAAATAATTTGAACTGATTATTTACTTCTTTAAGATTTTGTGCGGGAAATTTGAATCTGACTTTAGAAGTCCATATTCATGCAGATGGAAATCTGGGGAAAAAAATACTGATAGGAAAAATTACCGCAAAACAATACACTCAGTTTTGTATAGCTTTGCTGACCCATTAAGCTAGCTTTGCATTTTCAGGTATGTACAGAAGTAATGAAATTGTAGTAGAAGAGCTATTACAGGATCTCAGTTCAGTTTTCAATGAGAATTTCAGAAACCTGATGGAATACTAAAAGGCAGTTCAAATTAATACTACATACCTAAAATCTTAATCCAAATGTTGCATCCTATTCCATAAAACGTGTTAATTCACTAACATTCTGCCAGTTACAGGTTTTTTACTTTCTTCATTTTATATCATGCTTTCCTGGCAAATACCTATCAAGTAGTTTTAATATATGACTAATACCTTTGATGGGCTTATATTTAAAGAATAATTTAAAGGTACCAAGCCTACCATTTAATACTAATATGTCATAACAAAGACAACCTTCCTAAGACAGTTCAGGAAACCCATTTCAATCCTTTAATTCATATTATAATCAATGTTTAATAAAGGTGAGCAGGTAATTCAAAAATAATATTTGATTTGTTCCATTCCTTTTTTCTGTTTATAAATTATCTGCAATCAGAACACACTATTCTTCAATTATTGAATTATTTGTAACACAGATTTATTCCTCAGAAATATAATGATAATTTATTAGATATCTAACAACTCTGGGGTAGCTTATTTTGAATATTTAATTTAAAAATCGAGTTATTTATACTAGCTACGCAGTTCATTTTTGTTCTTAAACTAGATAAGCTCGAATATTAAATCTCAGGTGTCTGATGCAAATTATTTTGATTACAATTCAGTGAGTTTTCTTCAAAGACAGTTATTCACTAGCATATTTTACAGAACATGAAAAAAAAAAAAATTGTTTCAAAGTCTAAAATTTCCATAAATTTCCACAGCTTCCAAGTCCTTAGTTAATACTTGTATCGGAAGGGATATAATAATTTCTCCAGTGTCAAAGTTAATTCTACAGATCTGGCTAACCTGCACTACCAATACACCCAGTAGTGCAGAGATATGCAGCTAAAAAGGTGTATATTACGTCAGTACAGCTACTGCCATGAACTGCAAGTACTGGATAAAAGACTGAGCAGACGTACACAGAACACAGTCTCTAATCAGAATCCATGTGTCATTAACTCAATATGTAGTTTAAATTAGTAAGAAAATAGAAAAAGAAGAAAGCATAATTTCTTCTCTCCTCTTCCATTCTCTCAATCAATGAAGGAAAGTTTAATAGGCCTTTTTTTTTTTTTTTTTTTTTTTTTTCCCCCTGGAAACAGACTATTCTTTTTGAAGGCAAAATTCTCAGACTGGGTTGCACTTTCTTATCTGCTGTGAGGATCTCCTCTGCACTCCTGCTCTCTCTTGAAATCCCAGTGATGTCAAAGTTGGGTCTGCATGCAGAGAAAATTCAGAATAAGCACCTGGGACCCATCCTACAGGTAATTAAAAGAAATCCTGTTTCCTTGCAGGACAGCAGATTCAAAAGACTTATCACTTTCCGTGATTTAAATGTTCACAGCCACTACTCTAGAGAACAATGTATTAACAAAGGTTAATACAGAAAAATATCAAAGCTAATTTAAGCAATGTTATTTCCTCAATATTTAGAATTCAGGCAAGCCCTACAACAATAATTTTGAAAACCTAACCAAACAATATACCAAAGAACTTCAAATCCACATCCTGTGTGCCTTCTGTAAGTTACTGGCATCACAGAAAGAGTTAAAAAAGCCAAAGGAAGCAATTCTGCAGTTATCCTTTGAGACCATGTTATGGAAAACCACTCAGACCCCAAGTTGCACACTATTTCTTTTATTTTTGGTGCTGTGTTATTTTTGTTTTGTTACTGCCAAGATTCTTTCAAAATTAACTTTAAAGGCCCTTATAATAACGTAGTTAAGGTTTTGTGAATTGGTATGGCAAAGGTAAGAATGCTTATCATGGATGTTTATCAGGGCTTCACAGTGAAGAATGCTCTGGAAGGCATTTTCAAGTCACAGAATTTTCAGCTCTGTCATTTTCTTAACATGTTTTCCATGGAAGAGTATGTTTCTGCTATTTTAAATTTCATTTGAATTTGAGTTAATACAAATTTTTTTCAGAGGTTTTGATAAACAGCCTCTAGTAGCAGAAAGAGCACACAGACAAAACATTTTCATGCAACGTAAATTAATGCAGTTTAACATTTGAAACGTGAACATTGTTTACTTGAAGAGCAAAACAGTGCTAGCTTGAAGGTTTTCAGAAATACCAGAGCGGGGTATTGTGTTTGTTGTGTTCCAGTAGTTTCCATGCCAAGTGTGATGCTAGCAAAGTGTTGGGGCTCTGACAGAGTCCTCTGGTCTGATATTCGTTAACTATACATGAACCTCAACCATCGGAGTTCTTGCCTAATTGTGGGTCCAAATCCTTTGTCTCCCTAGCACACTGTACGCACATTATGTGGTACTTTAACAGTGATGACCTCCTATTTTCCTTGTTTCTTCAACAAGTTGAGACCTAAACCTTCCACTTCCCTGTTTCCATACCTTTCAACAGTCTGCAGTCAAAGCATCATCTAATTTATTTATCTGTCTTTTCTAGCTGTTCTGGAATAAGAGGCAACAAGTCACATAAAACTTGGGCTTTTAGGATAACAGCAGAAATAAACATGCACCTACCTAGATAAAAACAATGGTTCACCGACACATTCTCTGTCTTACTTTCTTTCCTCTTCTGAACTTCAGGATACAGGTCATCGTCTTCTAAGGAGTCCTACTGCACACAGCTTCTCTTTCAGAGCATAGAGTCCCACCATGCCATGCCTCCTGTGTTTGAAGTAGCTAGCAAGACATCTATTCTTTTCTAGCCTTTGCTGACATGTTCAGCTTCAAGAGAGGGGTGTGGCTATTCCTAATAGAAAAGTGAGGTCCTTAGTCAAAACATAGTTACAATTATGCTGATTTTGCACTTCTCTGACTCCATGCAACTAGCAGAAACAAACCAAAACAAACCAGAAAAAGATATGTTATATACATCTATTTTTGTCAATCTTTTGCTCTACAGAAGTTTGACTCAGCAGAGAGATAGCCAAGATGTGCTCTCACAGAGACAGAGTAGAATACCATTCTTAAATGAACACGAGTTATTAGACTATGTGGAAAAAAAAGTTAAAATAACCAAGTCGAATTCAATGAATATGTTTCAATTTCCTGCAAGTATTGATGAAAGTATTTCCATTTACCATTACTATCAATAACAATCTTAAACTCTAAGTCTTATCAGGGCCATATTACACTAAAACATACATTTACATAGATGTAATTAACAACTGTTGATTCTTGAACAAAATTTGCTATAAATAAATAACATGGACAAAATGCAAGTGGTCAAAAATTATTTACACTAGTTCAATACTAGGTGCACCGCTGAGAAATTGTATCTCGAATCATGCTATTTACTACCTTGTCCCATACACAGCAGGAAATACTGACTTTCGAATTTTACAACACTTTTAAAAATACAAGATTAAATTTTCTCACAATCCAAAGCAGATATAATTTTTGATACTCTACCTTCCCTTTATAAATGTAAGGTTTTATTACCATTAATGACACATTCGTGGGTGTTCCATGGATGCAGAGAACAGCATGTATGGGTGGAGATTTTCCATGTATATCACAGAGAGGAATTTTGTCTTGTGTTTTTACAAAAAGTTTAAAAAGTTCTGCCTCCATTATGCTTTTTTGGATTGTATTTTAAATGTCCACAGCATTTCAAAACCCTCTGAAAACCAAAATTCTTTCCCCTGAGGACTTTATAACATCATACATTAGCTCAAATACATAAGGTATGCATATATAATCACTGTCAGCATCAGCATAAGAAAATTTTGACAAAAACATTAAAAAGCATTTGAAGGGAAAAGGGAACATGAGAAGTCTGGGGATCTGGGAAGAAGACAATGGGCATGTGAATCTGACAAGGCAAAAATCCAGCATCTAAAGGATAATTTTCTAATATGTGTGTAAAGAAATCCTGGGGGGAAAAAAAAAAATAGGTAAGATTTATTTAGTGGTAAAATTGCGTTGTCTCTCATGGCAGAGTAACAGCTTGGATACAAGTGTACAGCAGGACATTTGCTGTGGTAATAGTAGCTGAAGATGGTAATCTTAAATACAGCACTTTGGGTAAGTGGAAACTGGAGAAGTTAAATGAGTGGAAAGTAGAAAAGGAAAGGGGGTTACAACTACAGGCTTAGAGGAGATTGAGGCAAACACTACAGTTTCAGAAGTAGGAATGGCAAACACCACACTTTCAGAAACGGGATTCAAAAGGAAACACAGTTTTAATTATAATTTCTTTATTCCACAAAGAAGCTCGTAAATAAATTGAAAGATTTTTAAAGTTTCTGAGAATCCACCAAGTCCTGTTTATCTCAATGAGACCTTCTGCATATTATGGACTTTTGAGAATCAGGACACATTTGATTTGTGCCAGTGACATTCAGAGCTTAACCATTGATTTCTCTACAAAAAAATCTCAGACACAACTTTCACCTTAGGATCTGATTAAGGGAAGATAAAAAGAAGCCAAAAAATCACAGACAGGAAGGATGAGAGTCATTCAGCACTGTTTAGTACTATTCTTATGTATGTTAGTCTTGGTTTTCATTTTTCTTAATATGTGCATCTATTTTATTTTACCTCAAAGTCCAACTGAATATTTGAAAACTTTTGTATAAGAAAAATTATTTTTACAACCCAATATGGTGGTCAGATATAACAATCATGTCCTTTTGAGTTCCAAGCCTCCCACTTTTGAACAAAATGTTAACTTTCAAAAAAACAGCAATATTAATAACATATTAACTAGTTAAATAATTTATATTAATAAAGATAAACAGCATTATAATTACTTACAGTTGTTCTGTGCCTGAAATATGCTAAATGAGTTGGTAATCTCTCTTCAGATCATAATATAAAGCAGGCGCCTGTACTCATGCTTCATTATTAGAAGTCTCACTAAAGACACCATGAGTCTATTGAAAGAAAATGTCTATTAATTCTGAAGGATTATCTCCTGTTAAATTGAGTTTGTTGTTAGTCTCTCACTATATTTACTCTGAGCATCAAGAACTGTCACTCTTTGCATGAGTTATAGTTCACTTAATAATTTTTCTTCAGTTTATTGTACCTTACAGAAACAAATTTACCATATAATATATTTTTGCAAAGTTTGGATCTTGGATTTAAGTGGCTTGCAAAATACTTACTTTATCAAATTAGCAGCTTGATCACAGCTGCATACAGCAGTGAGGTTCAGTTGGTATCATGCTGGTCTCATGTCTCTGTGAAGAAGTAAGAAAAGAAAGGAGGAGAAAATTAATTGATAACATGGGCGACATCCCACCTTTTTGCTTATAAAAGGCTAGTTCTGCTTGACCCTTCACTCTGGTAGGGAATCATTCAGTTTATGTGTATTTTTCATTCCTCCCACCAGTTCTGAAAGCAAAGAAGAGGTTTAAGTGCATACTATAAATATGTAATATGAAAGATATGTAAGCTGTCAGAGAATATTCCAGTATCTAATGACAGTTTTCAGAATGTAAGGCTTGCAGATCTCAGATAGCACACGTACCTCGGCCAGTGAAATATATCCATACTTCCGCTGTATTTATTTGAATATTTCAGTATTTTAAACTATTCCCATCCACCCAAGACTAACCAGAGCCTGAAATCTCAGAGTAAGTGTTACTCACAAATCTTGTTTCGGAGTCACAGAGGAATAAAGTTAGGAATAGAGCCTGAGTGGAAAGTCTTTCCTGAATATCAACCCTATTCTATTGAGGAGACAATGCTGTTGAAACCAAAAACTGCCCTACTTTTTAAAACCCTTTGGAAAAACAGCACACACAAAACTCACTAAATAAAACACTCCTACATGCTGTAAAATTAAATCAGGTGAACAAAGCATTTTCTTGGGCATACAAGATCGTAACAAAATTTACAGTTTCTTATTGGTTTCTCAGGTTTGGATCAAGCCTTTTAGACAATAAGGGCTCAGAAAGACTAATTGTGCCTACAGTTAAAGTTCTGCCACATCAAATACAGAGGATTTAAGACTAAGGGTGAAGATTTCTGCATCCTTTAACTTCAATTTAATTAAAAAATAGGAAAATATTTGAAGTTTTATTTATTATATTTTAATTACGTTTTATTTATTATATTTTTAATTTTATGAATATTTTTCTCAAGAACAGCAGAGAAATAGAATTATACAGCTTGATTTTGATGCTGAAAAGTAATCTCTTGAATCAGACCTATAGAGCTTTGCTATGCATTTAATTATCATATACACAAAATATTTAAAGTATACTTTGCTGACAGATAGCATGCCTTCTGTGAGTTTGTTTAAGGAGAAATGGGAACACTCCTTTTACTCTGACTAGTGTTAACATGAAATAGTATATTAAAGTCTAAATACTCACCTCTATGAGCCTCAGTAGTGCAACCATGAGATGGAAAAACTAGCAGAAAAGAAATGAAAGATGATAATTTCATTTTGGTTATTGTAAGGAGGGAAAGTCATTGTACAACCATTGCCACAGCACACAAATTAGTGTAACTTCCATGCCCTCAGTGCTATCTTTACATGGAGGAAAGTTTCAAGAACACATTTGTGGTTGGGTATGTTGCTCCACCTCATTTCTGCCCTCTCTGAAAAGAAAGGCATCAGCAGTTTTCCTTTGAATTAAGGTAAGAAATGGACATGAAGTAAACTGGTTTGGACTCAGGCTGTCTTTCTGCTCCAAAGACATGGTGGCATCCATTAGAGGTAAACCTTGCATACCTCTGAGAGATGGAGAAGGATTTCTATGTGCTTTTAACATTGCAAGAGATATGACCAAGTGTGGTCAACAAATTTCAGTACATTTTAGCTATAAAGGAAATTTGAAGAACAGCTCAGTTTCTACGACTAATATCATGAAGATGGGAGAGATGCTAATTTAATCAAGGATTAACTATTGAACTCAAAGGTGAATTAATTAATAAAATTGTTGTAAAACATCGTTAAATAATTTTGTATTTAGAAGGTACCCACCATTACCTTTAATTTATGACAGTCTACTTTAATAATAGACTACTGACCAGAAAATCTATCAAATGCATAATCTGACCTGCCAGATCTAAAAGAATTTGTGTAAAAAAAAAAAAAAAAAAAAAAAAAAAAAATCACTGGAATACATTTATTATGATTTAAATACATCACACACAACCTAAAACAGATTGAGAAATGAAGCTAGTCACTTTAGCTTGTAATTTAGCTGCAGCAATAGAACTAATATCACAATTGCAGTATTTTACAATTACTGAGAGATATCATAGATCTCCTGAGCTAAAACACATGTGCACAGCATTTTGGCTTAAGGACAGAAATGACCGACAAAAACACCTGACTTTATTGTTTATCATTCTTAAATTTCTAGGGTGTGAGCTAAAATCATGGGGACATCACAGTAAAACCACTAGATCAGTAAACTTAGAGTTAATTGAATGCTATTTCACTAGCATTCCATTAATAAAATTAAAATAACATAATATACATATATAATAATTGGCATTCGACAACAGAAGTAACATATTTAAATATTAGATATTTAGATGTTTAATAAATATTATATTTTATTAAATACTCTAAAGAGTGCAATATATTGAAAAAAACCAAAGCAATCAGAATTTCAGAAATATTTACAATTATAGTTCTCAGTCAAGTACCTTTATATCATAAGGAAGGAAGGAGATAGATAGATAGATAGAAAACAATAAATCCAATAATGTTCACGTGAATCTCGGTTTGGATTTTATCTGTACCAGCACCTCTATCACAAGTTGGAATATTCTCTATCTAATGTGCAAGGATTCAAATTACTTTTTTTTTTTTTAATAAAGACAGCATAGATTATTTTTTTCTTTAACAATATTACAGGCAGAGACACTTATGAAGGGCTGGGGAAAGGCAGACAGTAGGAATACTGCAGATTTCTACACACTGATGGTGTATAAGTTAACAGCAGAAGCCAAATACAAAGTAACCAAATATTTTAGTAAATCAGTGGATTAGGGGCAAGCAGTCTGATACAGTCTGATAGCTTTCTATATTAATAACATAGTCTAATTGGCAAATAATTGGAAATAATATCTTAAAAACTATTCCTGAATAACAAAAAGAAAAACATCTCTGGAAAATTTTAAGTTGTATTAAATGTATAGCTAAAAAAGAACTCAGAAGGAGATATGAATTTAGAAACAGTCTGTTTTCAGAAGCTGTAAATTGTTGTTTATTTCATAGTTTTTCTTCATAAATTCTTAATAGGATAAATTGTTATTGCCAAAAATTAATAGGTTTTAGACTACTAAGATACCATCATCTTCTACTGACCTATCACAAAGTTCCATCCAAAAACTTCTCTGAATTTTGGATTCCAAAAATTAATCTCTTCATAAAGCTATAGTTATTTCATTACAGGTGTTCTTTAATCATCCACAAAGCACAAGTGGTCTTTTCACATCTCATGAGTGTTATATTGTGGATACTGAAGACAGTGACAGAGCAGCAGTAGAAACAGTACTTAAGATTTGCTTCCTTTCTTCCCATTTTTCCTTACCTGCAGTCAAGGACATGCTGAACTTACTATTCTGAACAGTTCTTTTGAATAGACTTTATTAGCAACTTCTTAAAATTGAATAGAAGAGTAGTGGAAAACAGAGAGGAAAAATTTTGCAGAAATTTATACCTATTACAAAAGAGATTGAAACACCTTCTGGAGTAAGCAAATAAGAAACAAAATCATAACACTTGTGAGGGAGGAAATACCAAGACATTGCATGTTTTATTGTTCCAAGTTTGACAAAAGCAAATATTCATAACATTAATTTGTTTTCAACAGCATACTGGCTAAAAAGGATTATAAATTAATAACTGAAAGCATTTATTTGTTGGTATATAGAGCCTTCACTTGAAGACTAACATCTGACTGTCGTTGCTTAAGAAAATAATGAGATTATTAAGAAAGCTATTTAACAGAGGTTATAATGCACCCTTGTAGAAGATACAAGGGCCACTAGACCCCAAATGTCTTTGATGCTCTACTGACAATTAGCCTAGAAGAGTATGAGAAGTCACTGCTAAGGTCAAGACAATATAAAAAGGCTGTGTATCCCAGATGCGATGCAGTGCTTCTTCTCCAAGTTCAGAAAAGTGGGAAACCACAGGGCTGGGGATCAACCTTCCCTCTGCCCCACTCATCCCCTCCTGTGCACACCCACATAGCCTCTCTATTCCCCAGTGAGCTGATGGCACACAGGAGCTGGGTGAAGGCACACAGGCTTACAGAGTGGGGAGCAGCTCCATACTCAGTTCCTTACTATTTTATTAGCTTTCATTATAACTGCTTAGCTTTCATGCTGGTGATTTACTTCCATGTAGACATCTATTTTAGTCATCTACATAATCCTGAGTACAGCTGCTCCTGCAGACCCGCATTAGCCCCTGTAAAGAAGTCTTCAAGGAGAGTCTTAAATCACAGCTCCTTATTCTCACAACTGTGAACAACTTTTGTCAGCCTCTGCTCACCTTAATGAATTAGAGGATATTGGGTGTAAAACAATTAAAGAGATCAGTGTTGTCATCTCCATTTTACAGACAGGAAAACTAAGGCATGGGAATGCAATGAAACTCCCCAGGGTCACTCAGGAGACAGGAACATAGATTAAAATATATATCTGAAAATGCAAAGAACCCTGCTTTGGTACTCTGACTACCCAAAACTATCGTTTAGACATAGAGGTCTGATACAATACTTTAACTTTGGGATGGTAATTAGGTTTTAATCTTTCGTTAATTAAAATAAGAGGTGTGCTATAGAAAAAATTAAGAGAATTCCTAAGCCTGTGAACTTTAATTTCCTATATATCTATTTGCTGCTGTTTAAGAATGAATAATAATTAAACGATTCTCTCTTTTTTCTGTTTTTAAGTACAGCTTCATTTTATAATCATCTGAGATAATACTAGTGAAAGATAAAAGCTTCCATATAATCATTAATGAATAGAAGTGGAGCATGATGAAAATCACTGAAGTTAAATGGAGGCATATGGAAAACTCTTTTCTTTAACCACTGATTGCCGGACTGTCTATTTCCTGTGCATATATCACCACAGTACATGTTCCTAAATTATGTCAAAGACACTCCTCCTCTTCATTTTGAAGTTACGCTATGAGAAATGCTAATGGTAGCACAGTGCCAGACAGCTGATTTTCCTCAGAGAAAAACTACTTTTGTGCCTCCTTTCTCATCAGTTTTATCTCAGCTAACATTGTCACAGAAAGAGGTCTACATTTGAATTCCAGGTATCATCCTAAGCTGTAAAAGCCAAGTTCTTGTGATCAAATCTCTGTAACAGAATAAAGGACAGAGACAAAAGCTGGCGGACTTTCTGAGGACAGCACACTTAAAAATACCTGTTGTGTAGTACATGGAAAAATTGCTGCCTTTCAAGATTTGAGAAGATTAAGGTGAGCTCTATCAGCAATGAGTGCTAAATCAGTGCCAAATCAAAACCATTAGCAAAATCTGTCTGAAAGTGGAGTTTTAAAACAAAATTAGAGGGGAAGATTGTACGCGAGATGTTGAGAGATGATGAAAATTAACCTTCAGTCAATTGGAAAGTCAAATCACTTATTTATCCTACCATGATTTGCCATTGAAGCCAGTCTATGGAAGGAACTGGGATATAAATAAATTAGCTGTGGGACAGACAGCAGGTATAATTCAGGTAAACTGATGTTTTACAACTGACTAGCTGCTTCTAATCTCTGAGGAGAACTGCCCTTCATGCTGTAACTGTTTCCTCCTTTGTTCTCAAACAATTAATTTTTATGTTTTTTAACTTTAATTACATTTCCTTTGAATCTGTGATAACACCTTCTCTAGAGAATATGCTGGAAATTGTTGGTATTTGGGGGAAAATTACTGGTGTTAAAACAAGCCTTGAAAATGCTCACTGCCTTCTTGTGTCAAGAAGTGTCTAGGCACTGTTACTGTCTTAAACTTCTTTCTGTATTTCTTACACCTGGCTGTTCTTGAGTATCAAAAACCAGTCACGTCTTTCTTCACTAATATTCAGTCTTTCCCTAAACCAGGCCACATTCACTAACTAGATGGGTGTAAAAGGCTTTACATAAAGTGGATTTTATTCAGCATATCTTTGTTTCTTGCTTCTAAGGTCCCTGAAGACCCAATAACTACAAAGCAACCCTGAATAACAGGAATGTAGGAACAGATGTTATTTGGGCACTCTCACATAATAAAGACTTCTAAGAATCCCTGATGCCCAATTATCTAAACACTTATTCTTAAGTTTCCATTCAACGCATGATGAATTTAGTCTATTTTAGCTGAATATAAAAAGAAAGTAGTTAGTGTGAAAATGATGTCCATCAAAACAGACACATAAATGGACTGGGTAACATTATCTCACAAGGCATACATAAGATAATCAAATAGGTAATTTAAATGAGATCAGTTTAACCTGTAATAATTGCATAAGTACCATGTGTAAAGAGGGTAATTATTATCTTATTATTTTGGATTATTTTGAATGCTAGAGCATTATCATAGATACTATATTATTATAATGAAAATCCATAGTCACATGGTGCTTTTAAACTATAATCTTGGAATAAAAATAAAACAACAGTGACCCAGAACACCAAGAGACTCTTTTGATTTGGACGATCTTTAGTTTCACCAGCATTATGTCCTGTGAAGGATTTCAACAGGCTAGGTTTGCAGTGCAGCAGAGGTGGCACATCCATGTGCCTCAGTGACTCCCAACAGCCAGAATTGTTACAGATAATAAAACCACCTTCCTCTTGTCATCTCAGCTGCTTCCAGACACTAGCTTCTTCAGCTTGTATCTGCTCATGGATGGGCAGATTATTCCTAGTGACAGGATTGCAGTGAAGGGAATGCCACACAATTGGGTTTATATTATATACAAGAGAAGGGGTTAATTTGTTCAACACTTTTCTTTGCAATGCCACCTTCCCTAGATGGAGAGAAATAAAAACAAAACAAAATAAAACAAAACAAATGTAGTTGAAACATTTGAAATTCTAACTCTAAAATTAGAGGGAGCAAACTATCTTTATTTTTTGAGATAAAAAACACAAAGATTTTCTGTAAGTGGATCGTAGTTAAGCAGAAAGTGATCACTGAATTGGGACATGGGCAGCATTTTAAAAAACAGTAGCAAAAGCCATGGTCATGCTGTCTGCACAAAGGATTTTGAAGGCCTAGGTAAGTACAAGGCATTAAGAGTCAGTGTCAACTCACAGAACTGCTTCCTGTTAGCTAATTAAAAACAAGCTTAAATTTTTGAAGAAAAAAATTAAATGTGGTATTATAAATTAACAGCCATTTCCCCTTCCACTATTCAATGTTGCACAAATTAAAAAATGGAGGAGTAATGGAAGGATTAATTCTTTTCAGGCCAATACATTCCACCTCTGGTTTTTTAATATTTTCTGCAATGGTTGATTATGACTGACAGATTGTACCAATAGGTCTTGCCATGCCTATAACATATAAAAAAGCAACATGGAATAATTATCTGGGGCTTCTTCATTAGCCTCTTTTTTCTTTAAGCGGGATCATTAGGACCCAAACTGTCTTGGAGAACTCAGCATCACTCTAATGTTAAAATTCATCTTCTGTCTCAACTTCTTAATATGCTGCTCTCACGAAGAGTACACTTCTAAGAGGCATTTATACACACAAAATCCTAATGCTATGGGGATTTTCCTTTGTAATATACATGAATCCAATACAAAGCAATATGGATTATTTTCTATACATTTGTATCTGCCAGGCATGTGAAGTCCAAATAAGGACAAAGAGAAGGAGGATAAAATCAAATATGAATAAATGATCTTTCATGAACGAAAAACAAAGAGGTTTTCAAACACTGAGCATGTACATTCAAATCACCTTGAAGCAGGTCTAATATATATGCAACAAACACTGTTGAGACAGGGGAGGCACTAAAAAGGAAACATTTTTATTTGAAGTAACTTTGAAGAATCTGGTCAAGAGTATCTTACTGTTCACTTGTTCTCACATTAAAAACATCCATTTTCAGTCATTTTGTCTTTCCTTGTGCACAAGTTTTACCATCTTGTATATTAATAGATTATGAGAGCTTTTTTCATACAAGGTTTGGAATTCTTAGGATACTTGCCTCCACAATATGTCGTAACGTTATAGTGAGGTAGGCCAGTAGGCCTCACTTGGTGAGATTAAGATTAATTTTCTCCATTAGTGATATTTTTCACCTTTCACTTCAGAATGGTCAATGCTGCAGCAGAGTGTTAAATCCTGATTTTAGAATACTAGTAGAGAAAATATGTGCTAAGACACCTTTTGTAGCAATGCAAGATGAAGTAATAAACTGTTCAATATGTACTGCTAAGATTTATTTATTGCAAAACTCTACAGAAAGTGATCCGGTTCATCAGGCTGGACTTTGGGAAGCAAGTCTCCGAGGTGAGTCAGACTGCTTACATTGAAGTGCCAGCAAAACCTTGAAGCGCGTAAAGCAAGTAGTCAGCTCCTTCCTATGGGCTAAAATTTCCATTTAGTTACACACCAGAACATGGCTCACAAGGTTGGACATGTCCCAGTTACACATGAGAAACAGGATTCAGGGAACTGTTTTGTCATCCGGAGGCAGAGAGAATTTTAGTCCTTTCTTTATGAAGGCCATAGTAGGCCCTTGATAGATTATCTTGAAAGACCTTTGGGCAGAAACGACTCCAGACACAAGTCACAGAGTCCATTTTTCAGAGAGAATGTGAAGTTGGGGTTTAGCTCTTCCTCACTCAGAGGTTGAAGTGGTCACCTCAGGAAAGTGCTGTAACCACCCTACAGGGTGTCATCAGGAGTGAAAGACAGAGGACTTCACTTCTCATGAAGCTGGACCTTTGTACAGAAAAAATAAGTCACAGAATCAGACTGTTTTCAGATGTATTTTTCCACCTTTACAAAACAAATGCCTCTATGTTATTTTGCTCTGTTTTACTTAGGATGGTATAAAAAACATAATGAAAATTTTCTGTTATTGCTGCATCAGATGCCATTCACAATAAGTTTCTCTTTTGACAACAGTGAAGATTTAAAGTATACAAGTGCTAATGGTAAAAAAAAGGAAACAAAACTGTAAAAGAGATCGAGACTGGCTTTCACCAAGTTTTTTCATTAAGGTAGTCTACAATTACACATATTTATATGAATGTGAATGAGGCCAGAAAGATAGTAAGGAACTATCAAAATATTAACTTTTACTGAGTATTACACTTGTGTAGGAAGTACCAGATTACAAATACAATGTGTACTCATATAGCACTACTGGGACTTAGTGCATACAATAAGTACAACTTGAGTACACTAATTGTTATCTCAAACACGCAAAACAAGAAGGTAAATGATACATGGATCTTCTGCATCCAGCTTCCAGAGCAACCCATCAATTTCAAGTTTTACATTTAAATTACAAATATACCTATTTCCAGTCCTCACGTTCATAAAGAAAAACTTCAATATGAAAATGAAAGTTTACTACATTGATGGACAGACCTAAGGCATATCTCAGGAAGAGTCAAGTTCAGCAACCAAACTTTGAAACTGGTGGATGTTAAGAGACTAAACTGGTTCTGCAAACAAAGGAAAGAGATAGAGAAAGATGCTATCACCATTTCATCGCAGGCCATGCCCAGACAATCCCATTAACCATATTGTGCTCAGCTTGCTTCAGCTGCGAGCCTCTGCACAAGCAGTAGCATTGCAGAGGACAGGAAGTGTAAGGATAGGGAGCTGATGCAGGTTACCTGTAGGGTGATGTGAAGATTGTGGTATACAAATCGGCACACCTAGTCTTAACACTACTACTGACCTTTCTGAGCTGCACAGCAAGGTGAGGCATAAACCAGCCTCTGACTAGCATCTATAGTGCCAGACTGCTTTAGCCCAGCCAAGGGCAAGTCCAAAACCACAGGAGAAAAAGCAATAATAGAAGGCAAGGATTGTGTTAAGAGCAAGAAGTATGGTTTATGAAAAGCTAACCAGCCTAGTCAGTTGAGCATTTTGTATCAAAATCCATTTGGCCACACACAAAGCACTGTTGTCTACCACATGATTCATTTTTTCTCGTCCTTACTACAGAGGGTCTAGGCCCGTTCATGGAAGAAACTCCATGCAGCTTTCTTGTGTGATTCTACACAAAAAATGACATCATTTTCTAGGACAAACAAATGAGATATTTTTCTCACTGAAACAAAGGTTTACCATTCAGACAGACAGGAAGGAAGAAGAGGAAAGTGTGCAATAGTGAATGCTTCTATTTTAACATACAGTTTAGGACCTTCAAAGCATGCATTCTTTGACAATCAGTAGATAAGCACTTTCTCAACTTGTTGTGTCAATTGTGTAATGTGGTTCCTTAGTCATACTTTGGTTAATCTGGAGGCTCCTGTTTTTAATCCAAGTCCTTATTTCTTACAGACATAAGGCCATCTAGGTGATGATATTGATGGTAGAGGGTGAGAAGAAGAACAGTTAGATGCTGTCAGGAAATTCTACATCAAGATCAAAAAAATCTTAGCTTTATGGTCTTGCTTTGATACTGAGCAATAGGATTGAATAGCACAGTATCTAAGGTACAACTGTTTCATAAAATGAAGGATTTTAAAGGACTTTTATAATATCCTGCCCATCACAACCCTCTGACAGTTGTGATGAGAGTGAACAAAGCCAGTTTAAAGTGGTTTTGACAACCCTCCCTATGTCATGAAGTTAGGTTTGTGGCCAAATGTAGTGGATTATCCACAGAACAACTGAAAAAATTAATAAAATCCTTTGTCTAATTCTGGGAATATTTATCAGCTGCTGCAGTCACTGGACAAAGGAAAGCCTAGAACACTTTTGTTAACTGACACTACTCATGTTTTCTTGCCATTCTTTTCTCAACAACTTTGCCCAGGAAAGAGGAAGCAAAATCCAAACTGTTAATGTTATAGCTAGGGTTCAGCAATTCATATTTAAACACTTACTAGACTGTTGTATGTTTCACGGTGTTTAGGATATCAGCCTATCTTCCATAGTGATGAAGGAGCTCCTTATTTGCTTGTTGCTTTCCTTGCTGAAACACATAATGCAAAAGGACAAATGTCAAGAAAATCCCAATGTGGATCAAGTGTGATCTGCCTCACTTATATTTCCACCTTAATGAAGACAAGCTCAAATCAATGGAATAACAATTTTCCTGAATTTTTGTTATTTTGAAATTGGTTCATCATTTTGTACTCAAATTCTAGCTTTAAATAAGTTCTGCACTCTGAACCCTGAGAATAAGATTTCACTTAAAATATTATGAATTAAAAGTAGAAAAACAAGTCAGAATTAAAAAAAAAAAATCATAAACACTGATGAGACTTTATAGAATATTTGATTTTACAAAAGAGCACGGTGTACATTATGATTCCTTGTGTGACCTCTGCCTCTTACTTCTTTCAGGAACAACCTAACACAGCTATAGTACATCTGTAATGGATGTTAATTTTTTCCATTTTGCCTTCTCCTTTTCTGTTTTGTAAAAGAAACAGATAGCAGCAGGCCAATAGAAAGAAAAAAAGAGAAGAAAAAAGAAAAAAATGTAGCTTTAATCCTTCCCTGATTGGCAGACTGGAAAGCTCTAAATTATTTAACAAAAGACATAACTTCTAACAGCATAGAAGTGACACATAGAGAGGAAACCTTCAAACAGGTGAGAAAGCACACAATGAAAAATGAAAACCACATTCAGCTGTATCCCCTTTGTCCCAAAGAAGCACTTCATTTCCTCACTATTGAGATTCTTCTGTCACAAAGCTTCACCACTTTGTGGCTACTGTTACAAACGATAAAGCATGTTTTTCCTCTTCCATAATTTCAAGTGTTAAGTGTGAAAGAATTTGAAGAAGGCTGACTAGTATCAAATGTGAAAGCAACTAATACTCAACCCGTTCTTCCTGACTCAAAATTCAGGCAACCAAAAGTAATGAAGGCATGATAGACAATGTTTTTCTAGAAAGCAAAAAACCCACATTTCTAGCTAAGAAAGAGTGAAAAAAATCCAATCAACTGTCAATCTTTGAAAAATTTATGTCATCTTGTTTTTCAGCTGATAACTGGGGTTCTATTGAACTTCTCCACCCCCAAATAGAGACCCCTGCTTTCCATAGTAGTTTTCAACTTCCAGGTTTAGATCTTAAAGTCAGAAAAATACTGATGAAAATATCTTTCCTTGGCCCTACTGTTGTGACTTACCACAGCAAAAACTAAGATCAGCCAGAAAAATCTGAGCAGGTGCAGCAGTGATCTCCTCTACCTCCTGAAGAATGGGAGGCTGGCAGGAGGTTTTGAGAAGTCCCCTGGCTGGAATTCATAAATGCATCTGGCCAGCTATACTGTCAAAATATTTTTCAAGCAAAGAGCTCAGTTAAAATTTTCATTGTGTTGGGTTTGCTATAGCAAAATCCCAAACTATAACCAGAGAAGTTCCCAACCCCTCTTTTTAAGAGTTTCATCTCACTGTAACAGACAAAGTTACTTAAAGCTTACCCATGCTCCAATTAATGCCACATGCTCCACCACATATACCTGCTAGACACAACACAATGATCAGAGTTGATGCTGGTATTGAGATCTGTCTCATACTACACACATGTCACTAAACACAGAGGAACAAACAGACAAGGATAACAGAGCATAGACTGTGCAGAGCTGCAATCTGCCATCCCCAGATTTACCTGCTTTGGACCTTTATATCTATGGGATACAGGTGCCCACTAGCCCAGCTGTTACAGAAGCACATATGAGGATGCAGCCCGTTTATTATTATGACAAAATGTCTGCATCACAGAGAGAATCAGACAGCTCTAGAAGCCCAAGGGAATAAGAAAAAGAAGCTTCTGTAGCACAGACATTAAAAACAAAATTAAGCATTACCTAATCCACAGGTATACTGAATTTATTGATGGATTTTAAGCAGCTATAACAAACTGAAATCATTGCCACAAATACTTGGAGTCAAATTTGAACTACCTGCTGTTACATCCATGGCCTTGTCCAAGTCTATTCTATTTCATTTTTAGAAGGGATATGCACACACAACAAATTCACAAGTCAGCTTTTCCCTTCCAGAGCTGGACCTACCTCTCTGCTTCAGCATGCACTCATGCATAACAATCACAGAATCACAGAATCACAGAATGATCTAGGTTGGAAAAGACCTTAAAGACCATCCAGTCCAACTATCAACCCAACATTAACAGTTCCCAACTACACCAGCTCCCTCAGCGCTATGTCAACCCAACTCAAACACCTCCAGGGATGGGGACTCCACCACCTCCCTGGGCAGCCCATTCAAACGTCTAACAACCTGTTCTGTAAAGAAATGCTTCCTATCTAGTCTAAACCTTCCCTGGCACAACTTGAGGCCATTCCCTCTTGTCCTATTGCTTATTATTTGGTTCAAGAGGCTCATCCCCAGCTCTCTGCAACCTCCTTTCAGGTAGCTGTAGAGGGCGATGAGGTCTCCGCTCAGCCTCCTCTTCTCCAGACTAAACACCCCCAGTTCCCTCAGCCGCTCCTCCTACGACCTGTGCTCCAGACCCTGCACCAGCTTCGTTGCCCTTCTCTGGACACGCTCGAGTCATTCAATGTCCTTTTTGTAGTGAGGGGCCCAAAACTGAACACAGGAATCGAGGGGTGGCCTCACCAGTGCCGAGTACAGGGGCAAGATCCCTTCCCTGTCCCTGCTGGCCACGCTATTGCTGACACAAGCCAGGATGCCATTGGCCTTCTTGGCCACCTGGGCACACTGCTGGCTCCTGTTCAGCCGGCTGTCAATCAACACCCCCAGGTCCCTCTCTGACTGGCAGCTCTCCAGCCACTCCTCCCCAAGCCTGTAGCGCTGCTGGGGGTTGTTGTGGCCCAAGGGCAGCCCCCGGCATTTGGCCTCATTGAAACTCCTCCAGTTGGCCTCAGCCCATCGCTCCAGCCTGTCCAGGTGTCTCTGCAGAGTAGATCAACACAACCACATGCGCAGCTGAACTTGATCATAGAATCTCAAAATCATAGAACAGTTTGCATTGGAAGTGACCTTAAAGATCATCCAGTTCCAACCCCTCTGCCATGGGCAGGGACACCTTCCACTAGACCAGGTTGCTCAAAGCCCCGTCCAACCTGACCTTGAACACTTCCAGGGAGGGGGCAGTCACAACTCCTCTGCACAATCTGTTCCAGTGCCTCACTACCCTCATAGTGAAGAATTTCTTCCTTATATCTAATCCAAATCTATCCTCTTTCAGTTTAAAGCCATTACTCCTTGTCCTATCACTAGACGCCCTTGTAAAACGTTTCTCCCCAGTTTTCTTGTAGACCCCCTTTAGGTACTGGATCTTGACCTGGTGACTAGCCTGGACTGTAGAAATACAAGTGCATGCTCCTGGGCAGGGTGAGGGTAGGACAAGTCCACCTTTCTGAGGCTACTCCATGAGCCGTCTTTCATGAGTACACACTGCAGATTCTGGTCAGGAGCAGCAGCAAAGGCACACAAGTCTAAATGACCCAAAATGTACATAACTGTCTTTGAGGCAAAGGAAAACCCTGAAGAAATATGATGTGGATCAAAGCAACATTTAGGTGCATTTTACAAATAAAACATGAATAGGTAGCCTGAAATTCATACCACAAATTGTTTTTCTTTGTTGTTCCATTTGTCATTTGTTAAAATGAAGGAACTGTGCACCCAACATTTCAGAACTCATATCCTGAGTGCTGTTTGGGTATATTGCCTAATTCAAGTTATATTGTGATCTTTAATAAAAATTAAGTAGTGCTATTAGCCTTAGGTATAATTGTTTATTATTTTTCAAATATTAAGCAATTATCTAGGAGGCTTAAAGGGCAGACAGATAGTTCTACTACACAAACACCTTGGGAGGTAATTACATTTTCATTTTATCAGTTTCTTTCACATAAATATGGCATCTCTTTTTCCACAGTTTAGACTTAATGAAAAAGCACCACCAACAGAGACAGTGGTCAAAGAACTGCACGAGTTTCCAGGAAGGGGAACATTTATCAAAACATACTATATGGTTAATGATAGTATGCATGGATAAAGAAGCCTGTAATCTATAACAACAATAAAGTTAGATTAGTGTATCGAAGGTTGTTTGGACAAGATTCAGTTCCATTTTCAAGAGACTTCAATTTCCTTTCACATAAACTCTGTGAAATACTTTGTGACATGTTTATGACTAGCTGTTTCTATGAATGTTCTAATTGCAGACCCTTATGAAGGCAGAGAACAGTGTTGCCCCTTCATCAAGCTAAAAGTAAACAGATGAATGTGACAGTTATTAGTTACAGTAGAAGAGACAAAAGCCCCATACCTCAGTTGTGCCAGATTACATCACTATGTGGTATATATCCTATATAAGGATTTTTGCAGCTCCCAATCACTAACACAAAAGGCATACTTAAGTTCAAGTGTAGACCACAGGTATGAAATTTAGAATTTGTCTCTGACTTACTAGGTTTGTTTTATCAGCACATTACATGGCCAAACTTCATAAATCAACCATCAGATGTTGTTAATTTCTCCTTAAATTTTCTCTTAGGAAGAGCTCATAATATGCTTTAGAGAAATGTTATTTTCTTTCCCCTGGGAAGTGTCTGTTTTACTTTATCATTTAAATAGCTTGAGATATTTAAGCACTATTGGCTATAATCTGGCCCTGAAAATACACTTTTATTGACCAGTCATTGCAAAAACAGAGTCCAGAACTCCAGAAGTATTTTAAATCAGAATATAAATCAGAATCATCAGGTCATGTGAAGGCAATACGAGAAAGCTATGTCATCTGTTCTCATATCCTGGATAGAAGTAAATTAGGCATCAGTAGAGTTTACCGCTTCAGATCCATAAATTGAACTAAACCACATTTATTAATTTTATAGGTAAAAAGCCAGACAATCATTTAAACAAAGAAATACAATGAAATCAAACTGTAAGACTCTACAAGTTTTTACAGACCTCCACAGCTCCATATCCCAGGGAATAACACAAGTTACATGCCTAAGACCACCAGGACAAATTCTTATTCACAGAACCACAGAAAAGTGGTTGGATTTAGCTTCTGACTAAATCAGGATAAACTTCAAAATCAAATCAGGTTGTTCAGGGCCTTGTTGCAAACTTGTGACTGTGGCATCCTGGCATTTCATTGTGCATAACTGCAGCCTGACCAAAGAATATCGTTGACATTTTCTGGCTGCTGTCTGTACATACACCTGTCATGACTCTTGTTTGTCACAGACTCACCATTGCTATTTCAGATGTACCTTCTAAATACTCTGTGGAGTTTTTCTCCTCTGGACTGTGATGATTTGTATTGTAGACATGCTATAAATTCATCCAAAATAAAAAGAAGTACAAACCTGAACAGTATTCTGATTCTGTCTTCACCTGAAATTCTTTGAGGTACTTCCCTGACACACCAAGGCATTACTAACTCTAGAAGTTGTAGATTTTCAGCCTCCTGAATGGCTAGATCTTCTATATCTCTCTATCCAGCCCTCCAATAAGAAGAAAATCAGATTTTGATCTCTTAAGCTAATTGCTTATGTAATTCAGATGACCTTTAAAAGAAAAGAAAAATAGTTCAAACAAGAAAAAGGCTGAAAACATATATAAATAGGACAGTAAATTTTCCATGGTAGAATTTCATTTCTATCTCAGTTGCTCATTCACATTGCATGTAGCATTCATTCCTGCAAGAAACATACCTTCCTATCACTTTTTATTTCTTCTGTTTATTTTTAGCAGTTAAAAATAGCTGCAATTCACATTTCTCACTCCACCAAACCCTCCCAGACCTAGAAAGAAAGAAAGAAATGCCTCAATTGAGATAGACAGACATTTGTATTTATGGCCCAAGTGAAATAACTACATTTTGTTTACACAAGCATTTTTAAATTGTCACTGATCTCTGGCTCGCAAAAATCTACATTACTTTTGCATGCTGAAAAATCACTTTCACTGGCACTTTATCAAGCTGTTTCATCCTTTTAATGAAGAACAGAGTGCAAATTATTACATTTATATTCCTTTGAAACATTCCCCTTCAAGTAAAATGTCTACAGCTGTAGATGTTAATAAAAAAACCCACCTAACTTCCTGAGACTGCATTGTGGGGAGAGAATAATTGCTGTGACTGATCACAGAACAAATATTACAGTACATTTTTTCGGTAACTTTACCATGTTACCTGTAACATCCCTACTAATTCATCACCTCTAGATCTACTTCTAACTTCCCAACACTCTCAGTACTTTAAGTTTCCTATTAAAACAATAACAAAACATGACAGAGTATTTCCCTTTCTTCGAATCTGCATTTTACACTAAAAGATCCAGGATGAGTATTATTGACAATCAGGTTTTAAAAGAATACCTATCCCACTTCTCCACTGATAAGCCTTGAGAAATTTTTTTTCCTGTTCCCTCTACACAAGTGGACTGATTGTAGTAAAACAGCGCTCTCCGGGTAGATCAAAAGTTTTCTTCACTTCTAATAAAGAATTTCTTTTAAATCCTTTACCAAAAAAAAAAAAAAAAACCCAAACCAAAAAACAACTTTCAAGAGACCATTCTTTACATCAAAATGTGATGTATGTAAAATATAATCAAACATATTGCAAAATATACATTTCAAGAAGTATTCTTAGTGTCAGGATGGATTTATTCACTGTTCATACAAAAATCCTCTTAAATATTTAATTATATGACCTCTACATCAAATCATCAAGTATATATAAAAACACCTAGAAAAACAATGTAGATGAACATTAAGATTACAAAGTCAAACACTGAAGTTTTGAGGTGTCAGTATTAAAGTTACCAGTAAAATTTTAATTCAGGACTCTTGCATATATGACTTTTTAAAGTACTGTTATTTGGTTAATTAAGCACATGCCACTCTCCACAGAAGATCACCACTTCATTCAGCATGCAAATGGATAACATTGTGATCTTGAAATGATGTTTAATACTGTATTTTTTTCAGTGTGTGCCTCTCCCATTTTTTTTAGCTCAGTCTTCAAATCCCTCTCTGAACATAGACTCTTTCATTTTCCCATGGGTGTTTTTGTGCGTCACCATAATACAAAAATTTATTTTCAAAATAACAATGTGAAGCGGAGAGACATAACTATCTTCACTTTACAAAGTGATGATGCACACAGACACTGAAATCAGAAGTTTCCAATTATTTTAAGTATCCAGTCTGATACCTTACACAACTAGTTTTCAAAAACACACCATAGTTATTCTCTAAAGTGCAGCATCCACTGGCTTCACTAGTCAGTGCAGCTGTTCCCAGGATTGTGGCATGAGGTCAGCCCAGGTACACAGAAAATGAGGCACACACAATTAGAGATTCTTTGTGAAAAGTCTGGCATAAGAAACTTAACATCATGACAGGGCAGTAAAAAAATTGGTTCTCCAGTGTGAAACAGGGCAATAGCAAGACTATTACTTTTCTTCACTGGCTGTAGTTACAAGCTACATTCACTAATACCTTCTCATTTCTGCACTAACATGGGGGTGAAGGAGGCAACATTTTTATTAATGACAATGTTGGTTCATTGCTGTTCTGTGTGACAAGCAAGTATGTTCATTGAAAAACCAGTCAACAATCACATAAGAAAAGAACGCACCTAACTCTGCCACAGTACTCCTACACTGAATTCAGGATTTGCAGTTTAGGGTCCTGCCTCCAAAACTACAAGCCCTGGGAACCGACTGTCAGATGCCAGCTAATCCTAGAGGTACTTAAGGTTTCATTATCACCTTCTCTTTCATCATTTTTAACTTCAGAGCTCCACAGGCACCTAGACTGAAGCATGCCAAGTCTTTAAGGTCTGGGTAACTCAGCAACCAGCTTGCGCCAAGGCTCTTGTCAATATCTAGAAGCCATACATTTGTCTGCTGACATCTCCAAGGGCTTTGCCTCCGTCAGTGCTCTCAAAATACATTTAATATGCTTATTATCAGCTTCTCACAAAAAGTGATGCTACAATCAGGAGCTCCTTCTCTGGCTGATTTTAAAAAGTATTGACTCCTTTTTATTTTTGTAAATAGCATACGGTCACCTGTCTCTGTGAGGTGGCTCTGAACTGTGCATCCTAAATATATAAAAATAGCTCATTTCTCTTGGAACAATGCAGCTAAAGTGCACAAATTAAGATGAACCCCTGTTCCGACCTGTTCTGACTTCTTAGCTCCAGGCAACAAGATGCTAATTGGGCTGTTCAGCATGCAAACATTTTTGAATCTCATCCCATAGTACATGATGTTCTTATTGGGTGATTAATGAGAGGCCAGTGTCTCCGCTTCTGAGATTAATTCTTTATGTACATTCTCACTACTAGTGTAACATTCTTTTAATTTCTGTAGCACTGTCTGATAATTGGCTTCTTCTTGATCATTTTAATGGAAAACTTTTCAGCAAATCTAATGTCATGGGCTTAAGAAGAATAATAAAAAAAAATCCATTTTCCTCAGTTTTCTCTGTAGCTCCATTTACTTTCATTAAAAGTTCAAATTCTTATATTAATCTCTTTCAGATGGCTGCTGCATGTTTGGGGAGTCAATTTGCAATGGGGTTTTACATTGTTTCTGCACATTTTTACTAACTGTATATTTCTCTTTCAGGATCTTTCTTCACATGCCTTTTTCTTCTAGCCCCAGGTAAGCTTTACAATTGGTGAAGAAATGTTTCTCTGTCGTAATTCTTTTGTACCTTCAAAATAAGTTGCAAATTTTTAGAAAATCTTAAAAAGGAATAACAAGAGATTTGTATGAATTGGTTCTTTAACATCAGAGTATCTCCAAAAACAAGCTAAACTGGAGCCAGTAGTGTCATAACACATACATACACACAGATATCCATATATCCAGCTTCCCCTGTGCACTTAATGGAGGCTGATGTCTTGATGCTAAATGCCAGTGCAGAGTTCAAATGCTAAAATATAAGGCCACATTAACTTTTTAGTTGTCTTAACTGCTTTGTTAGTTCTGTGTCATAATGTTTATGGATAGGAGTTGAATTAAGGTTGCTCAAGCAGCTCCAGCTGTGGCAGTACCTAGCTGTTCAGTGTTTGACTTCACAGACTTGATAACATTTTTCAGTGCATTTATGCCTGTAATTTTCTAGTTTTTCAAAATGTGTAGTGACCTCCTCTCCTGTTTTTCCGTGGCATTATTTTGATGCTTGCATTGTACCCATCCTGCCGATGAGGTGGCCTAGACTATGTACTGAACATTATCAAGGGAGCCCACAGGTATGTGTGGAGATTCCTGGTCCCCCATCCATAAAAGAATTGGAAGTTTTTCACAGACATTTGCCAGTTACAGAGAATAGAAAATTTTAGTTTTAAAGCAAGCTTAAAAGCATGGCCAAATCTGAGTAGGTTTTAATGGGACTGGCGAAAGCATATGTCTGACACAATCATCTTCTTTTGCCAAACTTCAGGTCTTTCCTCCAAAGTGGAATCTATATAAAGAAATGATCACAGAGAGGATCATCACATTCATTTTTAGCACACACTCAGAAAAGACAAAAAAAAAAAAAAAAAAGGAAAAAAGGTCATTCATTTTTTAACAAGGGAAAAACATAGCTTCACTTTCAGGAGTGGCTGATTTCTCAGTTCCACACCTGCCCTTGCTCCACCTTCCTACATCACCCTCCTTTTGTCCTACCCTATATCAAAAAATCAGACAAATTTGGACACTCAGAATGAAAAAATATCAGACCAGGGATTAATCTGTGGAGTCACAAGAACTGGAAAACAAGACCTTACTTAAAGTGCTAAGAAATCTTTAATTATAAGAAAACCTGTTAGAGAACAGTAAGATCACCTGTAATTTAACTTTGGCAGCAAAAGAAATAAGAAATTTACCTGATTTTTGTTTCTTACTTGTTCCTATCTCAGTCTGCAACAAATAAATGCAGCTCAGATAAGGCTTAACACAAAACCTGTTAAGCTAAAAATTAACACAGTAAGAAAAATGTGGCATTTTTCCCATACAATAACAGAAAGCTGACCTTAAATGGCTATGGTAATTTGCAGTGATCATAACTTATTTCTGCTTGTATTTGAAATATTTTTTCTGGATCAAATAAATATATATATTTGTATATATATTTTTATATATATATATAAAACTTAAAAATCAGATTACTTAGTATTGGACTATTAGCACAGAGGGTTAATCAAAATCTATGAGGTGGATTCCTGCATTTTTCACTAGGTCCTTTGCAATTCAATACTTATTGTCATCTTTTTCCAAAACTGAAACACCATTCCCTCCAGAGAGCTAATGTGTGAATTTTCCTCAGAAAATATATTATTTGGGGGTCTCACTATGACTGGTATCTAGTTTACTGCTTTGGCCTAAGAATTTCCTTTCTGCACCGTGGAGAAACATTGCATGGATGAGGGTGAACACTTTTTTGATTGCCCTTTCATCTTGACAGACGCAATGCAGAGGCACATAAGTGGCACCTACTGAGAACAGTAATGGACTTATTTCCTGGATTTTAAATCTTGACAGAGCATTTGGAATCTGGATTCAGATGAAGACCATGAAAAATGCACAAATCCAGACATCTCAGTAAGGTAATAATAATAATAATAAAGAAATCACTTGCCAAGCATCTTTTGAATAGTTTACCTACCTTTCTCACTTCAAAGAATTAAGAGTCTCATTTTAATAATTCTAACTGACTGAGAAAAGGAGCCCTCTTATTATTGCAGGCTGTACTTGTTAGTCTAACATCTTGAAAATGGTTTTGGCCAGTGTGTAATCATGAAATATACTGAAATTGGCCAATATATAATCATAAAGCAAATCATTCATAGTTGTCCTGGTTTTGTATATCTGCAGTGTTAAACAGATGCCTGTGGTTTTGCAGTGCAGGTTTGTGCCTGTATGGGTGGCTTTAATGAAGGAAAATTCACCTTCAAGGGACTGACTTTGTAGTGAAGTTCCTCATGAAAAGTGTTCTGCTCAGTTCTGGAGAAAGATTGCCTGGTTGAGGTAGCATCTGATGAGCTGAAGGCTGACAGGGAGAGGGAGCCCCTCATTCATAGACATTTCATCTCATATCCACCCCAAGTTTGAGAGGTTTTGTTCTGGCACAAGATGATAATCACTATGAGAATAAGAGGTTCACAGGCAGAGCTGGGTAGTGTGGGAGAAATATGTGACATGAAACGAGATGAAGGGAGGATGACATCTGGCATCTGAGTTGATGGATAATTTGTTTAAAGATGGCGCTGTAAACAATCTTGGAGGCCCCTGTACTGATGCTTTGAGGCAACCCTTCATGTAGCTGCCTCAGGATGAGTGGCAGGAATGAAAGTAGCCTGTGCGCAGATGCGAGGAAGGAATAGGGTTCAAATCTGCATCCTGAATGGAGTCATGAACCATAGGCACACCTATATGTAGGGTCACATAATAAATCCAGGTCTACGTTTGGGAAAAGACTTTTTGCTTACTCATTAAGTCTATTCCTCCACCACTGGATTCACTATTCACATTTCTAAGCTAGCCCTTCAAGGACCCTGAATCTGGCACATGAATCAGGGATTCAGAAAAGCACTGTGGTACTGGGGTGGGAACACAGTCAGTGATGGTGCCTTAACAGAAGGTCAAGAGAAAGGGAGCTACAGCCCTGGAGGTCTCCCAGTATCCCTGTTCACAAAGAAGATGGCAGAGCAGAACGGTGTTCCTGGAATATATTGGGCTTAGTCCTGAGGGTGTCACCTATACAATTCCTTGGTGCCCTGGTAAGGGCCAAGCAGGAATAAAAATTAGGTTCAGATCATTTAATTTCATTAAGTTGTTCCCACCTTCAATTATCTTTTATCATACCAGATGCCATGATCTTTTTCCTACACTCAGTTTCACTGAGGAAAAAATTTTAGGTGTTTGCAGAGTCTACTCTTCATAATTTAATTTTTACTGTGTACATAAGCAGGAATGCATAAATAAAGCCTGAGTTATGCAAAATTGTCGTGACTGTTTTGGAGCAGCCATCTAGTGAAATACTGGATTAAATTTTCCTTCTTCTGAGATAACAATGGTAGTACCTTGGCATGCTTAATATCCATGTAAATTACAGCTATTATTGTATCAGCTTTCAAGATTTCCTTTATAATTATGAAATTTTCCTGTGTCATTCTGCCTGAATTCAAGTGAGTAAAGTAGCATGGGTCTGGTGTGGGCAGAGACTAAACGGAAAAGGAAGGAAGCTATGCTTTTGTGGTGGTCACAGCTGAAATTTAGCCAGATGAACTTTTGAAAGGTGGAAGACACAGAGGTTGAAATTTCAGATGATATATTAGTTTGAACAACCTTATATTTTCCCAGTTCTATATTTAGTGACTTTACTAAAACCAGACAACAAACAAAACAAAAAAGCATATAAATAATGGATGCTCAGAGCACCAGTGACTCATGTAGAGTTAGGAGAATTATTCATAGTAAATAAATGATAAGATAAATTTTTCCTTTTTTTGTTGGCAAATTGTCTGTGAACAGTTCATAGTTTTCTCAGATTTATTTATTTGAAATTAATCAATTAATTATTCATGTGATTCGTTCATGGCTGTATCTTATTCTGAAAGAATTAATTGGAAATCTGTAATAGGGAATTATAGAGTCATGATGGCCCAAATATTTCACTGAATTTATTTCTGCACTAGGTCAGCTGAGTGAAATTTCAGCTTCAGTTTCCAGATATTCATTAATTTTAAAATCCTTTGACAATAATATTCTTCGGTATTTGCTTGTAAGTTCTATATATCTGTGAACATTCTTATTAGTTGATTTCGCTATTAAAACTATTTGTAGAAATAAAAAAAGAGTGAAATAAAAAGACTAAGTGTTGAAGGAATATTTTCCAGGAAATAATGCTGAGCTAAATTTTTAGTGAGAGTGAATTTTTTAATGAACTTTGTTCATTCCTGATACTCATACAAGCATGCACTTACTAAATGGTATTAACATTTGGCAAGGCAGCAAATGTGCTGGTTATGCTCTGACTCCTGATGGGAAGACAAACATTACAGAGCTAAGGGATCAACAGAAGGAAGCTTCAATTCATTAGCCCATCAATGATCATTTCAGATGCTGAGTACCAGCACTCCCTGACTGACATTCAGCATTCATTGAGAGATAAGTTGAAGTCAAAAAAGGTACAAGAAAGGGAAACAAAAATGGCTACAGGAATAAAGCAGTTGCCTCGAGAGAAAAAAAAAAAAAAAAAAAAAAAAAAAAAAAGATGGGACTTAACTTTGGAAAGCAGAAGATTAAGGGAAAATACAACTGAAGTTTATAAAATCATGAGACAATGATGGAGTAATATCAGTGAGAATTGTTAATTAGCACATTCCTAAAATATTGAATTTCAGAGCTCTCACTGAATCTAGTAGGAGCATCTAAAACAGATGGAAGAAATTATTTTTTTTTACTGAAGAGGTAGAGAACTTTTGAAATATACTGTCACAGGAGATTGTGCGGACAAATAGTGTTTCAAAAAGAGATTAGACAAACTCAGAGACACAGTTCCATAAATAGATACTAGAGAGAATATGCAGGGTTATACACTCTATCCCATATCCATATGCATCACATATCCAATGGCTGTGAATCCCAGAAGAGGATAAAAGCAGGTGGGCAAACTCGCATGTTCTGGCTAAATATCTTCCCCCACTGCCAGTGTTAGAGGCAGGGCATGGTGTAGGACACTGGTCTCACTAAGTAGGATGTTTATCATGTTTTGTAACATTTGAAACTTTTCTAGTATGCTCACTTCTTGTTTGTACATTTCTGCTCAAAATTAACTTTGGTTCCCCATGTACCATCAATCAGTTTCTTGTGATCAGGTAGCATGAGGCAGAGGTTATTAAAATCTCAGTGCAGGACAACCCTTACGTTCCTTAAAGATCCTGTAGCAGTTTACTGGGGCATATTCATTCCACATCCCTCTCCTCATATGAATTCTGTATAGTTTCACAGTCTTACAAGACTAGATCTCTAGTTGTTAAGCCTGCTCTTTGTAAAAAAATAAGTATTAATTTTGTTCAGTGAGAAACTTCTGTCTTTAGAGATTGTCTCATCCTGTGTTTTATTTGCTGGACATGGGACCTGTGCATGAGCAAGTCCTAACCAGTGTTTGTGCACTGGTGTAGCTCCGCATGAGGTAGCAATGAGAACAGACTAGAGGAATTCTGAGTGAACCATGTTCTGCCAGAGGGTAGGTGTCTGTCACTATTGAAATGTACCTTAGAAGCATGGTCAGCTCACCTGGAAGTTCCTTAGGAAAAAAAAAAAAAATGTGGACAAATGCAATGGTACAAATATTTTTTTAAGATCACAAGGGTCAGAGCAAGCTTGGTTATACAAAGGTGTTCAAAGAAAAAAGTCCTTCCAGGCTCTATAGCTGACATTCTCTCCCATGGCTGACAGAAAGAGAGAAAAGAGACAGTTTTCCTTTCATGCCCTATACTTTTGTCCTCATGACATAATCAGGAAAAACAGGGAATACCGGACAATTTCTGCCACCCATTTCTCTTGTGATATCAGAGGAAAATAAAAGTGACTCTTGAAGTCTCACCCATCCCCAAATTTCTTACTACCACCTCTCTGGGCAACCTGTTCCAGTGTTTCACCACCCTCATTGTAAAAGATTTCTTCCTTATGTCTAGTCTAAATCTACCCTCTTTTAGTTTAAAACCATTACCCCTTGTCCTATCACAACAGGCCCTGCTAAAAAGTTTGTCCCAAACTTTATTATAAGCCCCCTTTAAGTACTGGAAGGCTGCAATAAGGTCCTCTCAGAACCTTCTCTTCTTCAGGCTGAACAACCCCAACTCTGCAGCCTTTCCTCACAGGAGAGATGTTCTATCCCGATGATCATTTTTGCAGCCCTCCTCTGGACCTGCTCCAACAGGTCCATGTCTTTCCTGTGCTGAGGGCCCCAGAACTCCTGGAGGACACAGTACTCCAGTGGGGGTCCCATGAGAGCAGAGCAGAGAGGCAGTCACCTCCCTTGACCTGCTGGCCATGCTTCTTTTGATGCAGCCCGGGATATGGTTGGCCTTCTGGGTTGCAAGTGCACATTGTCGGCTCATGTCCAGCTTTTCATCCATCAGTACCCCAAGTCCTTCTCCACAGGGCTGCTCTCAACCCCTTCATCCCCCAGTCTGTATTGATACCGAGGGTTGCCTTGACCCAGGTGCAAGGTGAAGGCCTTGCACTTGACCTTCTTGAACCTCATGAGGTTCATGTGGGCCCACTTCTCAAACATGTCCAGGTCCCTCTGAATGGCATCCCATCCCTCAGTTGTGTCAACCGCACCACTCAGTTTGGTGGTGTCTGCAAACTTACTGAGTGCACTCGATCCCACTGTCCATGTTATTGATGAAGATATTAAACAGTACTGGTCCCAATACAGACCCCTGAGGGACACCACTTGTCACTGATCTCCACCTGGACATTAAGCCATTGACTGCTGCCCTGTAGATGCAACCATCCAACCAATTTCTTATCCACCAAATAATCCATCCATTGAATCCATCTCTCTCCAATTTAGAAAGAAGGATGTTGTGGGAGACTGTGTCAAAGGCCTTACAGAAGCCTAGATAGGTGACAACCATAGCTCTTCCCTTGTCCACTGATGTCCAGTGATGACCATTCCTGTATGAATAGTGGCTGCTTTCACTTGCTTCTCCAAAACACAGCACAGACAGCTGATGTATATGCAAAACTAATTTTTCCTAATACATTCTTAACTATATATGTATTGTTAAGTAAGCAACATATAAAAATTTTGAGTGTACTTAAGGCAGGATTTTCACATAATACCTCTTCCCATAGAGCAGCCATTCTTGTGTTTTAAAAAAAAAAATAAAAAAGTTACTTTTTATCTTCCTGTAGACTGTATGACAGTAGGGCTTTAATTTAATCAACTCAGCTATTGTGAATTAAAACTACTGTACTTGAATTCGTTAGGTGAACTAAATTCATCATGACAATGTTCTTAGTTTAGCCAATGGACCAATATACAAAACAATAGGTGCCTAAGCCAGAAGGTTATCAAGAGCTCAAAGCTGAAGGTCTGAAATCATAAAAGCAATGTCTTTTTCAAAGTTCAGCTCTGCAACTTTTGAAGTTTGGCATCCAGCTCCAGGGATGGAATTTACAAGGTCAAATGAAGTATTTGAACTCCTAAACACATAAATTAATTAGTCAAAGTGAAGTGAATGGATTTGGATTCACATTAAACATAATGTTGAGCACAAAGACATTTAAACTAGCCAATAAGAAACAACAAAAGAAGGATCTGTCTAAAACTCTGCCTCCTTCATGGAAGCCTATATCACTGACTTGTCACAGAGCCAATTATTGCATAGCAGCTCACTGGCTCAAGCTCTTTCCTATGAAATGGAAAACTTCCTCAACCAGTGAGAAGTTTTTACTCATTTCTCTACATTATGCATGCATATAGGTATAACCTCACCACCAGCTAATCTAGTGTTATGGATGAAAATTTTCCCTAAGTTTGTGAAATACTCTGCAATACTTAATGTAAAATACTTAAGGGAAGAAAAAACTATGAGGCAGAACAAGTATGACCTGGCTTAGTAAGCAGTAAGTTGGCTTGAAAAGCAAATTTTAAAGTATTATGAAACATATAACAAAATCAATTGCCTGCGTTCAGGAATGTTCGTCTCTGACATGCACTTGTACATTGATTCACTTGGTCCTGTAGTCATATGAATAGTGAGACAATTTCTTCACAAGGTTACCATCTGCATTCAGCCTCAATGTGAATGGAACGCTTCTCAGTGTTAAAAAGGACAGTACAGTCGTCAACATAGTAGCAGAAACCACAATATAAACACTAAAAGAAAAGCCACAAGCAGGAGTATGTGGTATTTGAAAGGAAGCACCTATGGTGGAGAACTGATTTACACAAAGAGAATATGTAAAGTGATTTGGTGAATAGAATTGCAAAGGATTACAGTTTGCCAGAGTGCCAAGGGAAGAATATTAGTTTGTGAAATATCTCAAGTCCTATAGGGCTAGGATCATAACAACTGAAGAGGATTTTAATGTCATGCTTCAGAGAATAAAGAAGTTAGACCAGTTTCCCCAAGATACATGCATCCCATCGGAGAAACCACTCCATCCTATGATAGAGAGTGGAAATTAATAGGCTCACAGCTCCGGAAATTATAGCATGAGGAGAGAAACAAAAGGAATAGGTCTATAAACCAGTCACAGTACGTAAAAAAAAAAAAAAAACAGATCTCACATTTATACATAGACCTGAAGTAAAAAGAAGAAATATTTGTCATTGTCCTAAAGCAGGGATGGAAAGGGAAATTGTGGGAGAAATTGTTGTCATCACTTGTCTTCTTAAGGTTGATTGATCAGGGAGGTTCAACTGGAGTGCTTAAAAAATGGGACAACTGTTCAACAATGTTGTGAAAAACACCATTTTTTTAAATTAGTTTATACACAGCACCAATGACATTTCACAAGAAGATGCATTAACTGATCTAGAACTGATATGAAGGTCTACATAAATGACATTTTGATTTGGGAAAAGTGGTAAAAGAGTGTGACTGGTGGCTTAAGAAAACTTTACAAAGAGCTAGAGCAGTTCACAGAATCAAGGTTGGAAAAGACCTCAAAGATCATCCAGGCCAACCATTAACCTAACACTGACAGTTCCCAACTACATCATATCCCTCAGCACTATGTCAACCCAACTCTTAAACACCTCCAGGGATGGGGACTCCACCACCTCCCTGGGCAGCTCATTCCAACGCCTCACAACCCACTCTGTAAAGAAATACTTCCTAATATCCAGTCTAAACCTTCCCTGGCGCAACTTGAGGTCATCACTTGTTAGTTCATTGAAGAGACTTATCCCCACCTCTCTGTAACCTCTTTTCAGGTAGTTGTAGAGGGCAATGAGGTCTCCCCTCAGCCTCTCTTTTCTAGTCTAAACGACCCTAATTCCCTCAGCCGCTCCTCGTACGACCTGTGCTCCAGACCCTGCACCAGCTTCGTTGCCCTTCTCTGGACACGCTCGAGTCATTCAATGTCCTTTTTGGAGTGAGGGGCCCAAAACTGAACACAGGAATCGAGGGGCGGCCTCACCAGTGCCGAGTACAGGGGTCAGATCCCTTCCCTGTCCCTGCTGGCCACGCTATTGCTGACACAAGCCAGGATGCCATTGGCCTTCTTGGCCACCTGGGCACACTGCTGGCTCCTGTTCAGCTGGCTGTCAATCAACACCCCCAGGTCCCTCTCTGACTGGCAGCTCTCCAGCCACTCCTCCCCAAGCCTGTAGCACTGCTGGGGGTTGTTGTGGCCCAAGGGCAGCCCCCGGCATTTGGCCTGATTGAAACTCCTCCAGTTGGCCTCAGCCCATGGCTCCAGCCTGTCCAGGTCTCTCTGCAGAGCCTCCCTACCCTCGAGCAGATCAACACTCCCACCCAACTGGGTGTCATCTGCAAACTGACTGAGGGTGCCCTCGATCCCCTCGTCTAGATCATCAATAAAGATGTTAAACAGGAGTGGCCCCAACACCGAGCCCTGGGGGACACCACTCGTGACTGGCTACCAACTGGATTTAACTCCATTAACCACCACTCTTTGGGCCTGGCCATCCAGCCAGTTCTTTACCCAGTGCAGTGTATGCCCATCCAAGGCATGAGCAGACAGTTTTATCAGGAAACAGTTGTGTCAAGAAGTCTGAGTAATAGAAGTAATATCTCAGGAAGGTAAGTGAATATAGTAAACTGTATGGGCAATTCACAACATAGTCTAGGCCAACCCCCAAATCTGTCCTCCGTCAGTATGAAAGGGTCTTGCAGACTCATTGGAATGATGACCTACATAGAAAAATGTATCTCCAACCTCTGGGAACCAGCAGCCAGAAAATTACAGTACAATGATGCTGGATAGTTTAAAATTCTTAATGATGTGGCAGATGAGCTGGAGGGATAATGAAATACCCTAACACAGAGATACTATGATAGTAAATGAAAATCAAAGCAGCATGTATATAAGGAGAGTACAGACCCATCACAAATAAGTTTTCACTATCTTACAATATGGTAATAGATCAAAATAAATCCACAGGAGCCTGGACTAGCTCAGAACACCTATAATCCTAATATTTAATTCCTTTGTTTAACAGTCTGGTTATACATGTTTGAAACATTCCAGAATCCTAATATGGCTTGTAAACTGTTATTATTTTTGTACTTGATTAGGAATAGAAGATGTGAAAGACTGACTTCTAAGAGGTTTTAGCAAGAATTTGGAGCTATTATCTCATGCTGAGACCCCTGGTATATAACATTGTTTGGTTAGAAAAAAGAAGACCCTCTCAGCCTCCTTAGCTAAGAATGATTTCTGAACAAACATAGCTTTCCCATATGAGGTGATGGTTTAAAAATAGGAATATATATTTACCACATACAGTTTTCTATGAGTGAAGCAGTGACATCAAACACTGTAGTTGTTGGCTTATTTAAAGTTGACTTCTTAACATGGTCTCTCCACTCAGTATGACAGAACACAGTTAAGAGCTGAGCTGTAAAATTCAAAAAATTTTCCGTGTATACAGAAAAAAAAAAAAAATAATGGTAGGTTGAACCATTCCCAAAGTAAAACTCATAATAATTCTGAGCAAATGACTGCTTTTAACAGTTATTTACTATATTTTATAGCACAATGTTAACCTAAGCCATAAAACATAATGACTTGGACTGCAAAAGGGGCAGCACGTTTTAATTTTCATTCCAAAAATACTAATACGTACTGGTTTTAACTTTTGCTTTAGTGCTTTGTATTTAATGTGCAGGAATTTGCTGTAAATTGCGATTAAAATTGGAATTAATTTCTAAAGCAAAATAAAAACAAATTATTTCCTTCTGACCCCCTCAACCATCTCCTGGACCCATAAAAAAGGGTTTTTTATTGAACTCCTCATGAAAAATATAGTCTTTTTCCAAAGTAAAGTTCTGTGCAGTGATGTGCCAAGTGATCTGATCGTAATGAGGGAGCTGGGTAACCATGGAGTTTGTTTTCCATCTACTTCATAATTACATTGCTTATAGTTCATGTTTTTAGCCTGCAGCTACCATGAAACCTTTTTCAGCATGTCTGACAGCCAAATCAGTTTTTCTGTCCTTGGTCTCCACAGCAGCAGTGGTTAGTTGTAGCCTTTCTGATGGGTAAGTGGTCTTAGGCATAACACCTTGTGCCTAATTGAAGCTAAAGTACTGTACAAGGTGAAAATCAATGTGTGGAGGGGACAGAGAGCAGTAGAAGCTGTCAAATACCATTTCTGACAAGCACTTTTGGCTGTAAAGGAGACACAGGCCTCTCATAAAATAGAAGACTGTGGTCTCAAGTCTTTGTTAGGTGTTCTCATTCTCAGCCCCTAGGAAAATTAAGTAATTGTGGTAATTTGTTTATTTTTAACAATGAGTAGAATCACCTAAAAATTTGACAGTGACAGTAGACTTTACTCAGAGATCTGCTGAGAAAAGAATAAAGCAAGAACTAAATGTCTCGCAGCTTTTTGGAATACAAATAGTGAAGAGAACAAGAAGCAGGGAAGGAGGAATTTCTTGATTCACTTCTAACCAACAGGAAGGAACTAGATGGAAACCTGAAGATGAAAGGCAACTCTGATGAGATTGGGAACAAAATGACAAAATTATTTCCTAGCAAGAAAGAGAGGGAAAACAATATTAAGACAAAAAATATGTGAGAGCACACTCTGATAAACTCAGAGCATTATAAGTAGACTCTTACGGAAAATAAGTCTAATGAGGTAAAAACTGACTTCTGAAGAATTAGCTATTGCTTTAAAAATTATATCAAGAGCACAAGTGTAAACTGCATTGTGGCAGATGAAGGATAAAAAGTTAAATTAGTGATAATGAGTTTTTCAATAACTTTAAATTTAAGAATGAAGAACAGAGAAGTAGTAACTAGCTAATTTATGAGCTTAAAAGAATAGTTGGAGCATGAAGAAAAGAATAGAAGAGCCGGGGCTCAAAACAGACAACTGCTGGCAAGAGACATAAATAGTAAGAAGAACACCAGCTGGCCACTTCTTAGGGGAGCAGGAAGCTATCAACATATGATATCAAGAAACTGAAGGTAAACTTAATGTCTCTTTTGCTTCAGTCTTCACTAAAAATTTCAAGTTTAGTCAAACAGGTAATGCAGTTAATGCTCATGAGAAAAGGATAAGGAGTTGGGCTACAGAAGGGTAAGAAGAAGCCTGGCACAGCTGAAATTATTTACATGATTTTAAGTAAGCTGGACATGACCATTTCCACTGCAAGATACATAAATAATTTCACTAATGTCAGAGGCATTAGAATTCCTTCTGGAAAACCTGTGACAGGAAGTGAAGTTCCAGAAGACTAATACAGGACAAATAATATCCACATTTAAAAGTGCAGCAGGAAAATAGGAATTACAAGCAGTCGGTTTAATTTCACTCATACAAATGAATTACAAAATTTGTAGAAAGAGGGAATATGGACACAAACAACAGCTAACATTGTAGGCAAATGTGTCTCATTTCTTCTAAAAAATAAGGAGTCTTTGTGTGTAGATGAGATAGAGTGTCTTGATGTCAGTAAAATACACGCAGTTGTAAGACAGCAACCAGGGATCAGAGTGTGATGAAATATTTTGGAAAACTGTATTTTCACTAATGAATCAGATACTGACAATTTCCAAAAGGCAAACAGCACACTAGGAGGGGTAAGTAGGTGTCCTTTCCCAGAACATGCAAGGCCTCAGCCAGAAGGGTCTCTTGTCTCCAGCACAGGGCATTGTTCAAACAAAGCTTGTAAGGAGAATGCAATGAAGAACAGTAACAGGTCTGAGAGATGGTGCTTCCAAAAGAAAGTTTGAAACACTGAGGTTGTTCAGTTTGAAAATATGGAGTAATAAGTATCTGATGTGCAAATATGACTGAGAAGAGCAAATGAATAAATTGTTCTCCATGCTGAGTGTGGGTAGGGAAAAAAATAAAGGCCTTAAACTGGGAGAAGAAATTAAGCTCCAGACTAGGAATAAAACTTCCTAGTCAGAAAATCAGAAAAGAGCAAGAATCAGTTTCCCAGAGACAGTAGAAATCTTAGTTTTTGAAATCAGAGTAGGCAAATATTTTCAACACTGTAACTGAAGTTAACCAAACATGAGATCAAGGAAATGGACTGGATAACCTCAATTTCCTTGTACATCTATCTGCCCAACTGCTGAGAGAAGGGCAGGAGGGAAATACAAAAAGTGTCCAAGGTGGCAGATCTTTCAGAATGAGAAGATTGGGTACAATTCATCACTGTGCAAAAAATTAATATCAGGTCTGTGTAACATGAAGGTTTCCCTAAAAACCCACAGATTAAGTGGTGCTTACTGGAATTACACTGACCTTCAGAACAGGAACTTTCCTGCCTCTTACAAAACAAAGTGAATGAAAATCTTCAAATTGCTCTCGTTATTTTAATTTAATCTTGTTTACTATGGTATTGACATGAACTAACCAAAACCAAAGCCCTAAAATGTTAGATACTACATAAAAAGAGAACAGTGGCTAGTTCCTGCACCAGGGAGCTTATAGTTCAAAGGTGTATGCAGTACATTCTTCCTTCTTTCTTAAAGATAATTCTCATCTACACAAAGGTGGAATTTTTTATCTTTGAGATCTCTGAAGACTTAAATAAGTGTTTCTATCAGTAAAGATACATTTCTTTATATCTGAAACCTCAAGAAAAATAGTTTTGTTATCACTCGAATTTTCAGTGTTTGGTGTTTTCTACAATGAGCATTCTAAAAGCTGAACTATTGGAGAAACCATTTACATAGGTCAGTTTTCAAGTGTTTTGAGGTTTGGGATATTATTTTAACCATTTTTCTCTATGTTAGATGTCTTTGCACTTGGAAAAAGATTCTACCAATTTGCGATTATCAGCACTTCAGAAAAAAACTAAGTACAAAAGCTGTATCACACTAGAAACTGTTGTCTGTTGTTTCTGAATTACATAACCTGCATCTTCTCTTTCCAGTCTGAATCTGATTTTGTAAGCCAATATGGTTTTAATCTGGTGCAAATGTCATTCATGTCTATAGGCAAACATTCTATATCTTTAATTTGAGCTAAAGAAAACAACCATTCACATGAAAAACATATTGCATGAAATGACTGTATGGGTTTTGATTCTCTTCAACTTAATAGTTTTACCTTGATATTTTTCAAAACTGTCCACATACTTTCAAATTATTGGAATGGCTTTGCTAAATTGTTAGCATTTTAAAGTATATTCTTTCAACATAGTTTTGCTGAAGCATGGAGCAAATGAAAGCAACATCACAGCATTAGAGAAATGAAGTTCAGTGATAGAATGTATTTGCAGTGGAAATAAAACAGCTATGCAAAGGTTCTGTGCCCTTTTCTAAAGAATCTATCACAAAACAATATTATGTACATGACTTTTGTCTCATAATATATGAGAAAATGTGTCTTTAAAAAAAAAAAAAAGTAATTATTGCTAAATATGGGATTTCTATAATAAATGCCACTGTATTAATCCCAATGTTTTTTTCTTACTGTGTACGTTGTCTGACTAACTATGATGTGCTCTTCCTTTTCCTGCTTATTCAAAGTAATGATCTATGGACATCTAAAAGTCATTGTTGATCTAACCTCCCAAATAGATAGTTTGTTTTAAAATAATTCTTAGCATTTTTCAATCACAGACAATGAAAAACTTAAGCTAATACTAATCAAAGATCATAGGTTTTTCTGTTAAGCTGATGATTTAATGTTTTACAGTGTGTTGTAGTTGCATTTACTGTATTTATGTATGTCCTTTATGTTGTTTTTCTCTTATCTTTTTCTCTACCCTTTTGTAGTTAGCAGTCTTAATTTCTGCAATATTATAAATGTCTCTTTTCTATTTGTCAGGTTTGATTGTGATTCTTCTCTCAGTATTAACATTTTCCTTGATATTTTTTCTTCTTATAATAGAGGTTAAATGATCAATATATTTATTCTGGGTCCAGTTACTTGGTTTTATGCATATGCACACTCTCCTTAGCTTTAGTGGGACAGTTAATGAACCTAATCTACCCCACGTTTTACCACTACTCTTCTTTTAACCTGCTTTGTTGAGTACGGATGGACTGAAGCATTTGTGTAAATTTGGCTGTGTGCTTTAATGATTTAGTGAAGTAAGTTCTGTGTGCAAGATTAATTATATGTGTAACTGTTTGCAAGAGAAAAACTTAGTTTTCTATAGTGACATCTATGCAACTAAATCCATGATACCACTAAAAAAGTCACAATAAGAGAGATCTTGATTCATGCAGAGCTTGAATTAAACTCAGTAATACATCACAGTGATGGAGGCATCTCCTTGGCCTGCTTATTAGTAATAATATGTATATAAAAATATGACATTTATATAACACTAATGTTATATATTTGATAGAGTATGAATATAGACAGTAACAAAGTAGCTGAAATAAAAATATATTAAGAAGTAAGGTTTAGTATTTTGGAAAAAATATTTCAAGTGAAATTTCAAGTGAAAATACTTTTATTTCCACATTCAAAACTGAAAACCAAAAAATATTTCAAAACTTTTCATTGAATTTGATTTACAGCTTAATTTTAAGGCTTGTAACTTATTGGGTTCATTATCTTACAGTGAACCCATTAATCCATGTAATTAATCTTCAGAGCTGAAAATCTGACCATTATAAAAAGGAGGTAGCAGTTTTCCCTCATTTTATTTAATAATTTTTATGTATATATTTTTAATTCGTACATATATAGTAGAATATATAATTTTATGTTTGCGATAGTTTGGGATTTTAATGTATATTTTATTTACTTGCAACTTTTATGTTTTATATTGAAATTGGTAAAGTATATATTTGGGCACTTTGTCCCTCAGTTTAGATATTCTTCAAAGATACTACAGTGAAGTGACATGGCTCAAAATCTGTTTGCACATTATAGTAATTAAAAATGATACAATATTGTTGCTTCCTTTATGCAAATGAAAAATGAAATAGCCTTGAGATGATTTAGATACACCCATAAATCAGACAAGCTAAACAAAGTAAGCTTTACTTTGCACAGATGTGACAGCCAGATGTGGCTCTGCTTTTTATTTCATAGCTGTAATCTGTACTGGATTTAAGTTATTTCCTGAAAAACAAGGCATGCACTCAAAGCTAAAACATCACTAGTAGCTTCAGATCAGTACTTGTTTTTAGCAGGGATCATTTCTCTGTTTGGACTCTTTTTCTCTGGGGAAGAGGTGGAATAGAAATTGTTGTTTCAGGGCTTTTTCTTAAGAAATCTTAAGAGAGGCCAGCAGATCTCATGCATTCAGATAGTGGGATCATTCTTTAGATTTTTATTTGCTTAAAAGATGCATTCAAATTATTAAATAGTTTTTGGCAAGAGGTGCAAAAGGTTTTTACTGTAACAGATTTGTTTCTATACCACATTAATTTACTGCTCTTTTAAGCCATAACTAATATATATCCCAGGATGATTATGATTTAGTGTAGAGAAAGTGTATCATTAGCAGGGTCCTTCGGTGAAACAGGAAGCTTTCATGGGTTTTAGTTTTCACATTTTTCACTCTATACAGTTGGTAATGCCTTCTCTAGAATTAAGAGACCAAATTTTGTCCTTGGCATGCACACTTCTCCAATTAAAGATAATGGGTGAAATTTTGCCCTCAATTATGCGAGCATGATCTCCAACAACTTCATGACAATTTTTATAGAAAAGATGAACACAAAATCTAAAACTGTGGCTGTGATTGCCTGTATGAGGTGCAGGAAAACTGCTATCATGTCTCTGTGCACTGTACAGTCCTTATTCCTCTGTTGCCTTGTTAATGAATACTCCATATCTAATCCCTTGTTAATGGATGCTCTACATCTCCCTGCTCCAAATGAGTAAAAAATACCTAGGTGCTTCACAGTGGGAACCCAAGACACTGATGCTTTTATACTCAAAACAGTAGGCAAACACCTTCCACTTACAGATGGATGAGGCAGAAAGATGACCTTAAGATATACAGTGTGTCAACTTTGTTTAGGCTTTCTTATTCAGCTGTTTCTGCCGGCTTTTCCTCTATCCAGACACTGCTTATCTTGGATTGCCTGGTAGCTACTAGGCAGTCCTCACTGAAGTGTGATTGTCCAGCTGTCTTGGAGTCCTCTGTGTTCAGATTATCTGATCATGATTTTGGACATGATCATGGATTAAAAACTGATAGCTTTATTGCAGCTTCTTCAGTTGCATATTAAATTTAAGGGTCATGGTCTCTCCAGGATAGACTCCTAGCTTTTTTTTTTTTTCTTTTTCATTTCATCATTTGATCATTTGATGAACCTTGAGCCTGATCAGCTATTAACATCATCTATATTTCATATTTAGGTTTTATTAGGTATTCTTATCTTGTGTAGTGTGGGTAGTTCCTGCTAATCTGGAAAAGAGAATAAAAATAGGCAGATATAATTTGTTTATTCAGGCAGGCAGAAGGTTAGTGAGTAAAGCTTTGTTGGCATAGGACAGTGCTCAGGTGTAATGACTCAGTGTTAATTTAAAACCAGATTTAGAGTGGTCAGATTACAATTTATAATGTGCCGAAATAGATTGGCCTAGAAGTCCATACTACTTTCGCTGTGCTTTTCCAGAAAGTGGTTCACCCTGGAACCTGGTAGAAGGGCAGTCTATGGCTGTACCCCATCTAGGATGGTTACCTGGTAAACAAGGGTCTATTAGTTTGTCATGACAAAGACTACATGCCTTTGGTTTTAAGTCTGTTTACTAAATTTATAATCTTGGGTTCATTTTGAAAAGTCTGTTTAGGTCTCACATAAGCAAGTTAAGAGAAATACAGGTGGAGACTTCCCTTTACAATAGCCCTACTTAGTATTACTGCTTTTTACTTCAGTCCATCACTTGCATTCATTTCCACTATAGTGACTAATCTCCTTAGTTCAAAATCTCATAAATCCAAAATTTAAAACTTTTTAATATATTTCAACAGCAAAAATTCAGGGTTCCTTTACAAATGGCAATCCTGGATGCCACTGAATATTTTGATCTTGGGTTTATGCTCAAAATGCAGAATTTCAAAATACAGACTTCAGAGAAAGATCTGACTGGCTAGGAAAAGGTGTACTTTAAATACAGAATGTGGTTGTTTTAAATCACAGTATCTTTGAGAAAGACTACATGAGCCCACTGTAGATGTCTTTATAATGGGCTTCCACATTAATTTTAAGAAATCGGCATGATGTGCTGCTTGCAGATTATAATGTAATTCTGTAATACAAATTAGATCAGCTTTGAATGTCTTTGAAATGTAGTGTGTTAAAAATGGTATGTACAGGTTAAAAGATACAGATTCAGAACACCGGGATTTACATGAAATTATCACACATGCTTTGATAGAGTCCTAGACTGATTCAAAAGAGCAAGTTTCATATGAAGCTGTCTCATTTTCTTTGATAGCCACCTTGATCTTTATGCAGTCATCTATTAATTATATTACAGATAAGGTAAATAAAAGTGTTGAAATATTGAGATCACAGCCTTCTTTTTTCTTGTGAAGACTAAAGGTATGCTTCTATGAAGTCAGTGAGCAATGGGGGATGATAAAGGTATTCTTTAGCTGTCAGACAGCATTTATTTTGACACGTGACTGAAAGATCTAGAGTTCAATAGCTAAGAGCATAACTGAAAGGGTAAAACTTATATGTGATCTAGACCAAAGGTGCTATAAGACAGTCTATGGATTTTCCAGGGCCAATGCACTAGATAACACTATGAAGGTTTTCCTGGTGGAATTATATTTCATTTAGTTCTCAAAAGATTGCACTGTAAGCCCAGTCCTGCAAAGTGCTGATCACACCATATGCCTGCCACTAACGTCTCTGTGCGTTCAGGCTTGTTTCCTCTTAGGTTTGGCCTCTCTGATTTCCTCACACAAGCAGCTTGGAGGCTTTAACCCTGTTAGTTCTAGAGGAGCCCATCACGGTTATTACAGACTAAACATAGGAAATTTGCTTATTTTATCAGCATTCAGTATTTAGCACTGTGGGTTTTGAATGTAGCAATTTTGAACTTTTTTTTTTTTTTAAAAAGACAGCAACATTTATCTAATAAGCTACAGTGTCACGGTTGCACAGTTGTAGCTGTTGAGTACTTTGTCTCAAGAAACTGGCTTATCTGCTTACTCTTTAATTCAAAACTTTCCAAAAGCAAAGTCCTTTGCTTTCAGTAAGTCTAAACAGAAATGTGTAAACTATAAGAGGTATTCATCTCCGTAGTGATGGAATTTTCAGCTGAACTAAATGCATTTGCTTACTTTAATATTTAATTTCAGTGTTCTGCCCTCTGTAGAGACAAATAACAGAACCTGACACCAAAAAACCAATCAAATCATGGATATATCTGCTAAAACAATAGCTTTATTTAAACAAACATACAAGTCCCTATACAATGCCGTCTCTCAGTACCATAGGTTTAATTCAATTCATTGTCTATATAGACATTGGTGTTGTGAGAAGATGACTCCAGAAGTCTTCTTTTTTTTTTTTTTTTTGGGGGGGTGGGTGGAGATGTTCACATATATTTAAATTTGAATCTGATATCAGCATTGCTTTATATAGCTCACTGTGCGATCATCAAAAGTTAACACCCGTGTCTACACTGATGTGTTAAAAATGCAAACTAGTAGTCACTAATAAAAGACTCTAGATCCTCATGTTCATTAATGGTGTATTTCTCCTTTAAGATATTCTTTTTCTAGTTTTGTTTCAATCTTAGTCTTTAAAGAGCTTATTTTCCAAACATGCATATCATTCCTACCACCATTGATGATATTTATGCTACAAATGTAAGAAGAGGGAAAACAGTCCTTATGCTTTTAAAAGTAGTTTATATAAATATTGCAATAATAAAACTATTCAGAACCCTGTCCAGTATTTTTCTGTACTAAAGTTCTTTTGTAAACTCACTTTGTAGTCAAGACAGATGAGTTTTTTGTAAGTTTATTTTTCTCAAACCAAGGAATGCAATTAGGTGACTTTTATCTAAAACATAAATCTGCTGACTTGCTGTTAAAGTTTTGGAAAATGAGGAAGTAGGCAATGGTTACAGCAAGAACTGCCTAGACTGCAGTTGTATAGGTGCTTATTCCTAATTTTGTGGTTTGCTCTATAAAGTCATTATATGGGAAAACTGTGTAAAGTGTACAGAGGCTATATGCAAGCAGAAGAGAGCATGGAAAATAAAAAAGAAAGATGGATCCAAACCCCCTACAGGAAAATATACAGAGTGCTATAAAAACATTATACTTCTTATAGGACGACCAGGTAGTATCCTCAGCTAGAGATATTTTCATCAGAGCCAATATGATGATTTGTATGTTAAGATCATCTTTGGTACAAGACAAGAGTGGTAACATCTGTGTGCTTGAAAAAAAAGTATTATAACGTAGCAATGTACTAATATAAAGAAGGGAGATGACTAGATAAGTATGCATGTTTTCCATAAAACAGAATTGGAGTATTGCCAACAAATGATGAGCAGTTTGGCTTGTGAGAAAGTAGCTTCAACAGGTTTCCCTTCATAAGCTCAATTTACAGTAAAATACATATTCTAGGGGGCATGAATGTCCATTGCTGTTCTGGCCTTTGGGTGATTTCTGCAAAATTGTCAAAACTGAAAAGTGATGTGGGCTTACAAGTCATGTGCATGCTTGACATTTTTGAAAACTACACCCTGAACTACATATCAGACCACACAAGATAGAATTATATGGACAGCTAATAAGTATCCAGGACATTGCTATGCAGATTCACCCTTCTTGGTTTTTTAAACTTTCTCTGGGGAAAAAAAAAAAAAAAAACAAAACCAAAACAAAACAAAACCAAACCACAATTGTCATAAATCCCAGAGCATGCCAATAGAAATACTTTAATTTTTGCTGTAGTAGGAAAGTAACACACTCTTGTCTTTTTATTGAGTATGTCTATTGAACAATTCTTTAAATCATTAATTTATTTTCTCCTCCTTTCTGGATTAAGCGACATACCCATTAATCCATATATACATCTCAACTACTGTTTGGGTGCTTGGGGGTTTTTGTTGTTGTTTTGGTTTGATTTCTGTTTTTTTAATTGTTAAAAAAAAAGTAATTCACTCAAGCATCCAATTCAGATGCGGTCTGCAAATGGCTCTGGATTGTCTGACATAGATCTTATGCTGTAACAGCCATGTTATGGTCTAAGAAGAACAAAATCTACAAACTAGCTAGGGATATCAGAGTTGTAGCCACAAATATCTTCTGATGTTCTGAACAGATCCTTGCTCTCCTTGCATCTGTGAGAGCTAACACTGGCACACTACTTGTTGATGCGCATAGACACAAAACTTGTGATAACACCATGAGAGTCATTAGAGAGGAGCTGACATCAAGTGACCTCTTCTAGGTGGCAAAACAATTTTCAAGTACAACATGAGCCTTCAAGGGCAAGCAGCAGATGAGCAGGCTGGTTGGGGTTTTTTCTGGTTCATAATTTTTTTACTTCATTACCTCTTTTCCATTGTTTCTGAGCTCTTATGTTTCCAAAGGCCTATATTGAATAATAAACAAAATCCACTGATTTTGTTTGGATTGACTGGGTCTGAGCCCTTAGAAGTAGAATACTGAAGAATTTGTTAGCTGTTACACAGAATTTTTATCCTTAGCACAGTTTTCTTTCAATGTGTTCTGTGTTAAACGTAGGTCCATCACACATGAATATATTACAGGATGTATTTTTAAAGATAAGTGAACAGTTGATTTTTTCCACTTGGTTAAAAACTGTGCCTTTGTTTGAAAATCAAAATAGGTGTTTTCTTGCAGGAAAAAGCTATATCCACGAGATTAAAAGACACAGCAAGATACAATATCTAAGATCAGTTGGGGAATTCTGAGACAATGTTGTATTGATAAATTATTAGAAGTCCTTGGCTCATCATATGTTTTGAAAGGTCAGTCACCTTATGATAACAAAGGTTAACACTTCAGACCTCAGCTTCCTCTTCCAGATACTAAGCATCTGAGAAAATCCAGCAGCATAGTACACCAGAGACTACTCAACAGATGTCTGTAACTGGTGTTTCCAGATCAAGCTTCATGTACCCTATTTCAAAGCTACAGTATTTGTATTTATCTATGGTGTGTACCATTTCTGTACATGATTTTCAATTTAAAAGTAAGCTTCAAAAGGAATTTAAATGTCTCTCATTGCATATATATCGGTAGTGCCCAAATAGGACAAAATTGTCAGTCATATCGCCTTTTCTGCTGAGTCTACAGAATATACATTTAACAAAAAACCAACACTTTGGCAGCAAGTATAGGTACATTTAGATCTGATTAGAAGGCAGAAATAATACACAGAACCATCCATAATAATTATGCCATTTTTACAGTATTTCATTCTTGTCCTAATTTTCCTGCAAGCTAGTCATGGGATGCCCCTGCAAATCCCATTGATATATTAACATAAGATGGTCTGAAAGTTTGTCTTTCTCTAAAAATACACTTGAACTAGCTGAACTTCCTGATCTACTTCTCTCCCCAAAATAAACAATGAATGAGATCTGTTTATATTTGAGAAGAAGCTGCTGTGAATATCCCTTAAGTGCTTTTGTAGAAGTGCATTTAACTGCACATATTATTCAAAGTTCTCTATTATCAATATACCCAATATGAAAACTCCAAAGGATTTAACTGGAACATAAAAAGAGTAATATCCTTAATCTGGTATGTTAGGATTTAGTAATTTTATTTAATATTTTAAAATTTATGAAAATCATGAATTGCAATAGATTATTTTGGAAAAGGTCCCATGTTATTTGTTCCCTAATAGAGTCCTAGGAACATTATACTTTTTTCCAAAACAAATATAAATCTTATTTAAAAACTTTATAAAGTTGGTGTGTATATGTCTAGAGAGGGGTTACTTTCCTTTTCATCTTTTTTTTCTCTAAATTCTGATTTCTTTGCCTTTGTCAGCTCAAATTAGGCTTTTAATGTTATTTTAACATTTTGTATTTAATATGTACTGAAAATGGTCTGGGCTTAATGTTAGCACAGCTGTGAAATTTGATTTTTATCCTCTTTGCTAAAAGACTTGCAGGAGAATAAAGATTTTTATAACAATGCTTCCTAAAGAGGTAAAAATAATCAGTATAATACCACCTTCAAAAATGTAGATAATTTGCACAGTACTCCTGACCATAGCAGTGATTAAATAAACACTAGGTAGGGTCACCCACTGCTTGTAAGCTGGTAAGTATAACTTAGCCATAGCCATCCACATGTATCAAGTTCTGGTACTGTGACAATAGCTCCAACACATTTCATAGAGTCATATAATAATTTAGTAGGAAGAACTTCTGGAGGTGATCCGGTCCAGCAAGGCCAACTGCACTCAGACTGCTCAGGTACGTGTCCAGCTGAGTTTTGGATATCTCCACAAACAGATGATTCAAAAAATCCCTGCACATGTTTGAAAACCCTTGTGGAGAAAAAATTATTCATAGTATCTATAAGTTGCATTTTTCATCCATCACCTTATCCTGTCACTGTGCAGCTCTGAGGAAAGACTGGATCCGTCTTGCTATGTCCTCCAGGGCAGATGAAGACAGCAGTAAGATGTCCCTTTCACATTCTCTTCTTACTGCTGAACAAAGAAAGATCTCAACCTCCCTGCTCCAGCAGTCCTGTGCTCCAGCTGTTGTTCATCCCAATGCCCCTCTGATGGGCTCTCTCCAGTGTGTCACTGCCTGACCTGCACTAACTGGGGAGCACAAAATGGGCACAGTACTCCAGGGCCCTCCCCTCCTCAGCACTAAGCAGAGTGGAACAAAAATTTCCCTTGACCTTGCACCTCCCCTAGCCATCTCACCAATGTCCTTTGTCTGGAAATTATGTTCAGTTTTCTTCCGAAATGTTTTGGTTGCAGCAAAAAGTTGGCCACAGCTGGAAGTATGCTGCCTGCTCCTGAATGGAACAGAAATGACCAAGTGGATGTATGCAGGAGCTGTGTTATTGTGTGACTAGGCTGATTTTTCTCCAGTTTCTCTTTCTGCCATGCTCCAGAAGTGGCCTTGTTTGGCCTAGCCAAGACAGATACTCGGAGCTTTCAGCTTCTCAAGGATGAGGTCTACCTCTTCTTAGCCCCCTTTGGAAACATAAGCCTTCAGATTGGAAACAAATAACCTGCTATTATGGCAGAGACAAAGGAGAAAACCCAGAAGGCTAGTCCATGGCTTCGTTGCTCTTTGCAGCTTTCCATGAACCATCTGGTGCACAGCCCACTTTCAGGGCACCCTTCTGCTTTTGCCTGTGCTCCCCCACTCCCAGAGATTACATCCAAGCTTTTACATCCTACACTGCTTTCTCTGAGGGCCTGGTCACAGCCTGCTCTCTCCAGAACCAGCCTCTTGGCAGTCTGGAGAAGCACCTGATCACTATATATTACAGCACTTTCCACCCTCAGGCCAAGTTTGAGTGGTACCACTTTATTTTGGGCAGAAGCTCCTCTGACTCTCTGTCACCCAATGGAGATGGGGACAGGCACTGAGAGGACTGGAGATCCACATCTGCTGAAGCCAAAGGAATTTTGCAATATTGCAAAGAAAGCCAGGTTCTCTCTACCCAGCTTCTTCCTCAGTTGATATAGAAGACATCCCTCTTCTTCACTCTACAGAGGAGGGCAGAAGCACTGCAGGTCACGAAAGTTGTTACATGAATGCTATTTTTGATCACTAGGAGACGATGCTCATTTGGCCATTTCCTGCCTTCAGGATAGCTCACTATCCCCCATCCCAGCTACTCACTGGTAGGTGTCTAAGCCACCTTGCACTACTTCAAGGCACTGGTCCCAGGCTAAGCAAGGTTGTGTACTACAGATGCTTCCAGTGCCTGCAGGAGACTGGAAGCAACAAATTTGGCCTTTCTGCAGGAATTTTGTTGCCTCTTTCTGGGAGGAATCTCAGCCAGGGCCATGTATATAGGCAGTGGCTGCACCTACTGCTGGTCTCTCACCAGCTCCTCTTCAATGTCATCTTGATCTCCAGTGGTTCTGGGCCCCCAGTGACTTGGCAGAGCAAAACTGTTTTGTCCCACATGTTCTCCCCATGTGGTCAATTCTTGCCCTGGATCTCCATATGTTTCCTCCTCTAGGCTTTCTCCCTTCATTTTATCCAGGCTTGACAGGCAGAGGAGCTGGGAACACTTTTCCAGGAAGGAGTGGATGCCTACTCCTGCATCCCAGGGGTGTCTCTCCCACTGCTGGTGTAGTTGGTATGGCCGCTTCTCATCAGGTCTTTGTTGGAAATACTTGGTTGACGGGGCAGCGTCGTGCCAATCTGGGCTCTGGGGAAATGTTCTTTCTTCAAAAGGTCGATGCAAAATCCTTCGTGCTCCAATGAAAGAGCTGTCAACAACTCCCTTTTTCCTCCTTTAACCCCTGCTTGTTCCAAGACCCCTCAATGATCACAGGGATGACAGACTCAGCAACTTGTAGAGCCAGTCATGTGGGCAGACTTCTTTCAAGGACTAGGCTACAATGGGTTACCCAGTATCAGCTTTCAGGTGTCTGGTAACAGCAGGCATCTATTGCAAGATACTGTACCTCTATCTCCTGCCTCCAAGATTTGAAGTCCTCTATCAAAGCCACTCACTGGGTGGCTTCTCCAGGAATGTCTGGAAAGCACTCAGTATGCCAAGATAACTTCCATCCCTGTTCAATGGGAAAACTTGCACATGCATTTCTTTTTCATCATTCTCTCATTCTTGATGAATTTACAAAGAGAAAATAAGGAAATGTCAATAAAGATAAGTTTCTTATTAACATTTAGAATTAGTCAGAAAGCGTACTTGTTCCATACGTATTTCAAGATCTCTGGGTGAGAGTGAAAATATTACACTGAAGTAAAATATGTTTTACAATTATATTTCCAATTATTCTACTTTTAATCACCTTCATTTTTTAATTTATTAGTGTCTATTAGCATGTTTTTTCTCAATAAGACAAATACTGATCATTCATGATCAAGACCTCTGTCATTTTTGACATGTAATTTATAAAACCTTCAACATAACACAAGATCAAAATTATAAGCCATTTTTCTTATATTACAGTATACTCTATTTAACTAGTCATATTACTTAAATCAATAATCTCCAAAATGTAATCTGGCATCTAAAATATTTTACATCAATGGCAGTAACGTCTTGAAAGTAATGTTGAATAATATTAGTGTGTTTCATGTACAATGAAAAGTAATAATAGAAGTTAGTCCTAATTAATTGTAATAAATTAAAATATTTTCTAAATTGATATACCACACTGTTTGCTTAACCACTTAAAAGCAGTTATCTATCAAGATCTGGACTTCAAAAAAGATAACTTCACAGAACTGTATTTAAAATTATGTAGAGGAGTGTAACATTGTAGTTTCCACTATCACTAAGAAGCAGAAGCTTGAAGAATCCCATAAACCCACAGTCAAACATTGATAATATATTTGTCGCAATAGCAATAGCAGAAATATACTAATACCTTAATTATTATAGTGGTACTTTAACTGATAGCCATAGAGGTTAAATAAGGGGATTTAAAGAGAGTTTAAATAAGAGTGTATTATTGTAACTTTTGGCAAATTAAACTGTCATTCTATTATCTGACCTTTTAGTCAGGTGGTTGTCAGTAGCACTCCAGATTGGGTTTTGATAGAATTAAGATATATTTTTTACTAAAACCACCTTGGCTAAGCTTGTATCAAGAAGTGGCTCTTCTATGTTACTAGAAAACCAAGGTATTACCTGTCTACATCAAATTAGCTACATGTCAGATATTTGATTTGCAACATCATTAAATGTGTTGCAGCTAGCAACTAGCATTGTTTAGATATTATTTTTATATTCACTGGTTTCGATTTTATAGAAAAATGTATCTCTGTATGTGTGTGACCTACCCACTGGTATGCAAAACAGATGAAAAAACCTGCTAAAACTTTGTACATTATGTATTTGGTGCAGTTGGGGGAAAAAAAACACAAATTTGAAAATATTCTGGTCCATTGTTTTTAACCAATTTTATCTGAGGGACAAAAAAACAGCCATAATTGAAATTGCTTGTCTTCTGTGAGCCATGGAGCTTTATGACTGTCTGTGCAAATACATGAAAAATTAAGTGAAGATAAGGAAGAACAGAAGGGACAACATAAAAAGGTGCTAAAAAAGACACAGTGAAAGACCTGACAAGACGACCAGGTTTAATTCAAGAAGCATCAAGGACTCCATGAAATCATTACAATGAATTTTTTACTCTCAAAGAATTCCCCCAGCTCTTTATAATTATTCCAGCTGATACTACAGTGGTTGTGGAGGCAGAGTTACCAAACGGTGTACCATTAACAAAACTAAAATATGCACAGACTTTGTTCATTACAACCAGTTCTTACTCTTATGAAAATGTTGACCCATATGCTAGACTTCTTCCTCCTCTGCTTTGAAAAGCAACACAGGGTTATTAGATTCCACCTAAGGAACCTCCTACAGGGCCAAAAGAGATATATGCTTACTATTGCATTGGTTTAACTGGAAAGATTTCTTTACTGTATAAAGAAATAGAGTATTCCCTGTTCTTCCACTTCATTAACAGCACTGAGTCGCTTCAGCTTTGAAATTAGTTTCTTACTTTCCAGACTAAAGTTGAGTGCTATGTTGGAGCAAAGGAAGAACTACCAACATACACCTTTGTTTCATGTGCTCAGAAATCTCTGAATCGTCCCACCACAATTTTAAAAACAGGGAACTCCCTTCCTCCCTATTTAGGTAACTGCTGTAAAGCCCCATTTTTAACAGCATTGAGAATACCAAAGATCTTTAAAGGGATACTGAAATATGTCTATGGAAACCTTTTCTCTCCATGTTTTGAAGGTAAAGGAGAGGAGAGGTCTGTGGTTTATCCCCTCAACAAAAGCAAGAAATTTTTAACAGTAAGTGACATAGCTAGAAAGTAATAATTACAAATTAACAAACATGCTTATGTGATGTTGCCATTAACATATATTTAGCCATATATATATGTTGTCAAGACAAAACTTCAGGGAAGGTAAAACTTCAGGCTTACATAGACTAGCGAATCAATGTTTGAAACCCCCTGAATTAAAAATCTATGGAGTGTGAGTGCACTATTCCAGTTTTACACAGTTGAAACTTCATTGATTTCTGGCATGAAAGTATTGTAGTGATAAATCAGACCTCTGCATTTCCTACAGGTCTAGCACAATGTTTTCTAAGGCAATTTAAGTAAAAAAAATAAAAATAAAAATAAAAATAAAAATAAAAATAAAAATAAAAATAAAAACAAAGCAAACAAAGAAAGCAACACTCCACAAAAAAAAAAAAAAAAACAAACAACAAACAACTCCTAGAATCACAAAAGGCTTTGCAAAATAGAAGAAAAAAAATAGGATTTATTTCATACTACATACTGATTTAAAAATCTATCTCTTGAACACACCATGAAAGTAGAAAAGAAATAAAAGTTGTACTTATTTTGTAGTGACCCGAATTTAGCATCAGATGTTAAAATCAAGACATGAAATTTTGGTAGAGAGATAAAAGTCAGAACAGAGACCTGACCACATGCCGGATGATATTAGTGGCAGATGTGATCGTCAGAAGTGTGATGGCATTTCCTCTGAATAGGCGAATGTACTCTTCAAACTTTGATGTTAACATGATTAGCAATGAAAGTATGCTTTGTTCCTTTGCCTTCACATGGTCTCAATATTGGCAGTTATCGTTTACTTGTATTTTTAAATCAAATATTATCCTGTCCTGTATTCATGTGCAGATGCTTTGCACAATGCTGCTTTTTCTGTTGAACCTAAAAGAAAACTGTGAACCAGTGTACTGAACAGGGGCTAAATATATATTTTTGTTCTTTTCTACTCGATCCAAGTATTTGTATTTCCTAGTTCTATAATGGAAGACCCAGTACCATGCTTTCCACTACACACCAATATCCCTAATACTTTTGTCCATTGCCCCCAGCCAGCCATTAATTGACTACAAACACAACTTTATTGCAAAATGACTCCAGCTTTATTAAGCAACAGGATTTACAGGCAATAACATAATCAATATAACATTAATATATCACATAATTAAGTAAGATTCTTACAAGCTCTGCCTGTAGCCTGAAATATGTAGAACATCATTGTGACCAGTGATAGCAGTTGTCCAAAAAGATATAAATCATGATTTCTGAAGTGGGAAAATGCATATCCTCTCTCAATTGAAGGAAAAATGCCCTGTTTATCCCACACACATCCTCATCAGTCACCTAAAAATTCTCATTCATCAACCTTAAAATATAGCAGTTGTGTAAGAATGTTACTATAACAAAAGTTAGAATAGCAAGGTATGTTCCTTAGAACACACTGGGATCAACTCCTTTATTCAAACTCCTTTGAGTACACCTGGAAGTCGGTGATGCTTCCTGTATTTGACATGTTACTTGCGTGAGTAACGATGGCACACCAATCAAAATAGATAAAATGTTAAGTCTTGCACATTAGAATACCACTGAATGTCTTTCAGCTGCTGCAATAAATCTGGGTGTACTTATGAAGTTCTGTGAACCTAAAATAGAGTTTACTATTTCCATGAACTCTATCTGTACGTGAATGAATGACACTTGAGATGATGGAATCTATTCAAATGGTATCTCTCAAGAGCAGAATTGTTCTTGAACATATAATTTTCCAAAAACTTGCACAAATAGTCTCTGAAGTTCTTCTAGGCCTTCTTTTTTAGCCAAAATATTAATTATTCTTACTACAGTGGAGACATGCCAACCTGGAAAGCCATGTCTGCGTTGCTCTGTTGGAATTTGGTTCTGTTGGCAACCGTGAGGTCAAAACCCTGGCCAAGTTCCCTTACTACTTCCATCTACTTTTGAAATGTTCTCTGGGGCATGGTAGGCATGTTGTTGCTTGAACAGGTAAATGGGTAGAAGAGAACCATGGAAGTGCTCACCTCCAGTGTATACCTCCATACAGCCTCAATACCTGTGCTCTGTAGTGCCTCTCCTGAAGAGCCTAAGCCTACCCACACCTCTCTCACAAGACTTTCTATCACAAGATCATGAGATCTTCGTGACATGACCCTGTACCTGCTTTCTGCACACAGTATGTATCTCTTCAGAAAGACATGGCACACATAGGCCTCTTATTTCTAAGTATGGCACCCAAGCAAATAACAGTATGCTATCTCTGAGAAACTATCAAATTAGGACAAAATCTGGACAAGGTTAATTTAGGAGTATGATCTGGGAGAGTCAGATGCAACAATTCTAACTCTACAGAGAGCACTGACAATTTGGACCAAGCCAACTTAATGCAGAGAGGAAAACAGTGACATATTAAGGAAGAAAAGCTGACAGAGCTTTGCAAGTCAAAGGCAGTAACTCTGCTTGGAAGGGGGCTACGTATAAGGAGATCCATCGTAAAAGACTACTGTGCAGCTCATTCTATTCTTGCAATGGAGGATGGGAAGATATCTCCAAACCAGTAACTCAGAACATAAAGGAAAAAAATGGGACAGAAGACAGTATCTCCTAAAGAAGGATACTTCCAGAGAGACAGACAGCAAAACATCTGCCATGCACATAAGTCCATGAGTGACCTCTTCCTACCATTTGATTTGTAGGGACTGCCAGCCAAGCAAGACAACCTCTTCATCTTGTTTGGAATCACTGCCTACACACAGTGAGAATTATCCCAAACATATTCACTGTCCAGCACCATGCTTCCAGGCTGGTAAACTCTTCCCTCATGCACCTAGACGTTATTCTTCCTCTATATATCAGTGAGCACTACTCACAAGCCAGAGATCAGTTATTCTGTCACATTGTGTAGGATACAGTTCTACTACACCTACAGTAATCTGAAAAATCCATATTGGGATATTCAGACTATTCTTCTATAACAGATGAGGCAGAACAATTATCTCGTATTGACTCCCTAGTCCACAAGCTCCATTTCAGAATTTTCTGAGCAAATTCCTCAACATCTCTAGGAAGCAAGACAATCGAATCTTTAACTGAGATTTACAGCAGAAAATCCCAAGACAGCATTCATTCTGTAGGAGAGGAAGCAGAGGGAAGGATGGAGATCACTTTCAGAGCAGACTTCACACAATTTCCCCATCGCTCAGAGGGACTCTTGATTTACACACAACACACTTACATAACTAGTCCTATTGCTGCTGCCTGAACATGAGAATGAACATGGATGTAAGCCCAGAATTCCCTCTGGCAGAGAACTGTGTATTATCAAACACAACAAAAAATAACCAGATCAAGAGCTGCGTCCCAGGAGGATCTCAGAATCTTATCCACTCTGGACACTTTCTTATGAATAACTGGGCAAACAGCCCAAAGCCTGATCTGGTTAGAATTGCACATCAGGTTTATACATTTGACAACAATAAAATATTTTTGTACTTTCCAACATGTGTTTGTTCTCTGGGGTTGAGGTCCTTTGGGATTGCCCTTAGCTCTACTGCTGATCCCTGTCTTCCCTATGAGATCTGCATGCACGTGGCTCTGATCCTGGGAGATAAGAACCTCTGCACATTCAGGTAAGGACTAATGGTCTCTTACAGAAGACCTGGGAATCTTAGAGCTCATTCCAATGAAAGGTTTGAAAGAGATGACTGTCAAGTGCAAAAGTTCTCCCTGGGATCAGGAATATGAGAGATTGTACTTCTGACTAGGAGGTGCACAGTCCGCATTCTTCTGTCACCCTTTGAAACTGATGTAAGGAGCAGCTTCTGTCAGGCAAAACAGCAGTATTTTTGTATTCCGCTGCTTGGATCAAGACTAGCAGAAGACTGGCCAGGATGACAGGCTGTGATGTTTGTAGTAATGGTTTGGGAGCAGCATCCCATTGCTCACACTCTCCCAAAAGTTCAGTAAAATGGCATCTGTATATCCTCAATAGTGAGTTGAGGAGTATGTTTTCTGGTGTAAAGGGATAATGGAGGCTGGTAGTGTGGAATTTTTTTTTTTCCTTGTAGTTTCACATGAAGTTTAAGTGTCATTTTTTCAAATAATGGGGGAGAAGAATGTTTTCAGTTTGGAGAGGAGAGCAAGAGTAGAGGTAGATGACAGAATAGTCAGGGTTCTGCTGACAGCAGCCTTGCAGCAACCAAGGGAAAACCTCCTACCTGCTGAGAGGATACAGAAAAACAAATAAGAGAATATTATTTGAAAGGAGGATGAAGAAAGAGAGAACCAGAATAAAATTCTTGAAGCCAGAGAAAGACCCTGATAAAAGGTGATGAAGACGACCAATGAACACTTACACAAATGGCCTCCAGTCACAGCCCTTCCCTTCCAGGAACAACTGGCTGAAGCCACATCCATGATGAATGAGCCCAGAACTATGAGTGCTTATTGTCTGGAGAGACTGAGAAGATTGTGGCTCTCAAAGATAAGAGCAACTTGCCACTGATGCAGGTCAGAACCCTTGCATTTTATATTGGTCATTGTACCCGAGACCCCAAAGGCCTGTAGTGCGGGCATAGATATCATGTACTATCAAAGGGTGCTTTCCACAGAGGTGTGACAAAGCTGAATTATTTTCTCAAAGCCAGTAAGAAGCTACCAAACAAACACAGATAGGCTCAAGTACTATTAGCAAAATATTAGGGTTTTTTGGGAAAAAAAAAAAAAAAAAAAAAAAAGATGGCAAACCCAATAAACCAATAGCCTAGTGAGACCAAGGACATGCATGCACCACTTACAATGGAAAAGCAGTCAAGAGGTACAAGTTTGTTGGCAAGATCAGCACTTCCATTATGCTCCTCTGATCCTCCATATACCTTGCATCAATCAGTAAGAGAGGGCCTAGGCAGACTGTAGGACTTGTCCTGCCTGAGAAAGCCATGTGTTTGGGCATTCCAAGGAGACCAAAAACTCAGCTATCACACTCTTTCTTGAGACCATCCTCATACCCAGATAGCAGCCACACAAAATGTAAGACAAGATCAGACTTCATTAGCTTCCTGGCGGATTTACCACAGATTACCAGAAGTATACAAATTTCCTGTGTTCACAGTAAATCATCTCCTCTTACCTCTTGTCCACATGTAATCACTTAGACTCACAGAGCGGCCCTTATGAGCAAGGCCTGGGGGAATAATTTCTTCACTCTCTAACATACACATGCACACACATATACAATAGTAGAAAGTCATATAAATTTTAAAAAAAGTAGTTGGTGACATGAATTGGTTTCCGCTTCCTCCTCTGTTCTACCGCCTTCATTTCTTGTAAAGTTAGTAAGAAGCTCACTACAGAGAAAATGTAACTTGAGAAGGAATTTATATGTTCCCTCGAGTTATTCCTCTCCAAAGGGAGATGCTGAATTAAAGCATCACTATCCCCTTAAGGTTCTGGAAAGTAAGTCACAGGAGACACACAGGTTGTACACCTCCATATCCCATTCCCTTCAAAATACATTAATCTCTTCCGTTAGCATGCTACTCTATATTTTAATTCTACCAGAGGCACTATCACCACTACTGTCTTCATTGTATCCCACTCTCTTTTTCAAAATGACATCCTGTTTTGTTCTCTTTTGTTCTTAAAACCTCCCTCTAGTAAAAACTTTGTCCTCTGTGGAATTTATCAGTATTATTTAATTCATATTCCAAAACAGATTCCAAACTGCTGATGTTCAGAGCAGCAGTGAAGTATTTTTGCTATATCCATCCTCCTAAGTCTCCTGCTCCCTCAAACAACCTAAAACATGCCTGTCTCAGATGAAGAAAGTATCCATTTTCCCTTTTCCTCTCTCTGTATAGGAGAACCACTTATACAGATAGATTTATCATAATCTCACTTTACGAAACAGTATTTTTCATGGTTTATCATCTCTTTTGAAACTAACTTTACAATTTTAAAAATTATCTTATTTTACATATAGTTTTGCCTGTAAAGTTGTAAATTATTTATCCGTTTACACAAAAACTTGAACGATTTGCCTAGCATTTTTAGAAATTTGTTCATAAAAAAACCTGCTTATAAATTTTCTGAAATGTTGCATCATTTTATGTTAGATTGTTACTCTAAATATACATGTTTTTCAAACCGAAGAGACCGAGAGTAGGTTCCTCAATCACTTTTTAACCACTGAAATACATGGATTAATTTTAATTTTTTTTTTAAGTTAAAAAAAAAAAACAAAACAACATTGATCTTAAGGCCTTCCTTACTATTGCAACCCTTTCCAGGGCAAGCCACTCTGATGACTCCAGTGAGAATAAGCATCAACTGTAAATACCAGATTGCTTTCACTCATGTAAGCAAGAATGCCTTTCAGTGTGTAAATTCAGATATGAGAGTCAAAATGTTTCGAGTGACATCACGGGAGTTGACACTGTGGTGAATATATTATGAGGCTGTGGATGCAGTTTAACAGCACCAGTTCTGACTCCGCCACTCACCTGCAGTCACTGTAAATCTCTGAAACATTCCCATTACACTTGAGTCTCTGTCAAGTGAAAACCCTAATTCTCAGGCTCAGGTTCTCTCTTCTGCCATAAACAAAGTAGGCACCTTGGGGAAACCACTTCTCTACCTCTGTGCCTCCATTCTCCACCAGTCTCACAGAGGCAGTGTTTCTTTGTTACATTCTGTGCAGATCTCATCTAGTACAATTTTACCTGTTCCAGGACCAGGGTTTTCTTCTATGTTATACAGAGCCGTTTTCAAGAGGATTCCAGGTACTGCTATTGCAAGGCACAGAAAAATAATAATCAGTTCCCATGGGATTGTGAATCTGAGCCTTTTGCTCTTTGATAGCCTAAAAAAAAGGTAAAATGCATATAACTGAGCAAAGTATTACCATCATAGTAGAATCAAAAGCTGATGGATGAAAACGAAAAAAAAGATAAAAAAACAACTTTAAAATTACTTTATGTAGTAATCTATGCAATCTATCTTGCCCTTTGCTCTGAAACAGCTGGTAAAAGATCCTCTGAAGTGCAGTGTGGCAAAACTGAACACTGATCTGATCTGTTTATGTAATTTATATGTTCCCACTGTTGCTTGCCATTAACGTATGGATTTTTTTGAAATCAAGTTTATTGGATACATTTATTAAGGCCTGTGAAGTGTTTCTTGTATGTAAATTCAGTGGAGTTTCATTACTAGAACAGTTTTATTACTTCATCTACTATATTGTTATCAGACAGGCAACATCCTGAATTTGAGTAAAGGAGATGCTTGCTGGGGTTCTTTTTTTCATTTTGTAGCACCTAGAATTAATAGATGGAGGAGCCCCCTTCACATTCACACCTGAAGAATGAAAATAGTTACTCCCAGCCAAATGCCACAGCTCCCACATTATGCTATTCTAAGCAGGTCTTTATTCCTGTAACTGTTGTGAAGTGAATTGTTAATATTCAATTACCAATAGTGATGTCACTAGGCAAATGCAACCGTATCAGAGGGATCAGCCCAAAGTCAAAACCAAAGTTTACAACGATTGAGATGAAAGAAATCAATATAAATAACGAAAGGGCAGTGCTACAAGGCTCTGCAGTGGTGGACTTGCTAACCCTAAACCCTTCCACCTGAATTCTAACAAGTAAATCAAAGCGCTCGTATATGGATCAAGGCACTTTCCAGCTTTGCTTTAGTGACAGGGGAATGGGCATTACCCAGAAGCTGCAGGGTGATGTTCAGAGGCAGCTAACAAACCACCAGCTCAGCTTTTCTTTTCCACAGGGCAAGCACTCTAAATGCTCCTCCTCCCCTTAACTTGCTGAAACTTGCAGCTGTGATTCACAACCTGACCAACAGTGATAGATAACAAACCACTGACCTTGAGGGCGGCTTTGTGTGTCAGCCTTCTTATTGCGTTGAGTCACCACACTCCTCGTGTGTGTTATTTTAAGTAGCACATTTATCAGCCAGTACCAAACAGAATATGTGGCCATGTGTATTTTATTAGTGGGTTTTAAATATTAAAAAAAAAAAAAAAAAAACAAAAAAAAAACAGAAAAAAAATCCACTTTATTTCAAAAACAGCTCGAAGGCTCTGACACACTTTAAAAATCTCCTTGTTTTCAGTTACAACATAAGGAATCTATATGGATGCTAATATGTTTGCATTTGTAGCTTTTTCCAGACTTTTTTTTTTTTTCTCCCAGCACACTGCAGTATAGCAATGTCAGATATATACCATTCCCCATAACAGGACACATCTGTGGTGAATCTGCACAGAAGCAATTAATTTCCTTGTGGTATTTTTACACTGGGGGCTTAATGCAAGTCCCCATTATACAAACAAAAAGCTCTAGACAGCTCCTGCTGCCTGATAAAAAAAAAATAAATAAATAAAATAAATCAGATTGTGAAGGGCTGTTTGGCCTAGGACTGCTACAGGCAATGACTTGTAATGAGGCATCCCAACACTAATTATGAAGCTTATTAAAGAGAATTGTCTAAGTTGTACTAAAGTGCATGCTATAATCACGTTAAGGGAGACATGCATACTGAATTGGGGTCCTCCAGTTTCTTCCCTTAGAGAAGGGGACCCACTACTTAATGAAGCCAATTTGGGTCTCCATTTATAGCAGCAATATTATTGTGCTTGGCACACTGGTCAAGATGAATTTGATGGAGAGGCAGGTGAGAATCCCAGCAGCTTGGTGATAATTCACACATCATAGCCTTCACAACTAACTAACATCTGTGACCAAGTGGGCCAAGAAACTGTCAAAAACAAATACTTCCAATCCATGATTTTATTATTAAACTTCTCCCAAATCTTCACTAAGGTTTAAAAAGCAGTATTTCAGTGTACTGTTACAGGAAAGGGAAAGGAAAAAAAAAAAAAAAAAAAAAAAAAAGATTAATAAAGACGTTAGGAGGCTGAACTGCTGTGAGATTTGTTTAATTATTCCCCACAGTAC